>NC_133875.1:1403625-1436414 GCF_044706935.1 Curcuma longa
TGTTGAGTTTCTATATGCATAATTTAAAATTTTATATTTTACAAAACATAATAGCCGAAGCATAATAAATAATTTTATCACTAACTATTCAAAAATTCATCCAACGAAACATATGCATTCAAATATATTCATAAATAAGACATAAATAACTTCATATCTTTTGAATGACGTAGAGTAAAAACGACATCAACTAGCAATCTTGAACAATGTTGCTTCTACTCGTATCAATGCCAATACCTCCTCAAGTTGACTTCCCAAGTCACGTGTCGTGTCTCCTCTTCGATACTAGTTGAAAAGGGGGGGGGGGGGGGGGGGGGGGAGACAAGTGATTTGAGAGAGGACCTATGGTCCGATTTCATATTTGGCAGCTCTAAGCAACCCGACGATATGAATCAAATTGAACGGAAGGGATCACACCACCGTTCGAAGGTCGTATGGTTCAGTGTCAATATGGGGCAGCGAACCTATATGGTGTGGTTGTTCTAGCGATAACTATTGCCTCAAAACAAAAGCTAAAATGAAAGGAAGAAGCGATACCTTCCGATGGAGAAACAACCATTACTTCTCCTCATGTTTCTTGCTTCCACCACTGGTTGTAGCTTCCTTTGGCTCCGAGATGGCCGACCCTTGGGAGGTACTGATCTTAGGGAAGATCCTTGTTTGGAGGTGAGCTTGGAAACCTTCCTTGGCCAGCAGCAACAAGCACCCACAAGAGGGTGGGTGGTGGTAACAAGAAGGAGGAAGAGATGGATTGGGTGGTGACAAGGAGGAAGGAGAGGAGGGAGCCACGATTTTAAAACCAAAAATTAGATTTTAATCTCATGTTAATAACTCTTCATAAGAGTTATATTTATAGATGTTTAACGGATTTTTTTCGTTAAGAAAAAATAACAGAATTTGTTAAACCAAACTCCAATCTTTTAGCCTCAAGTTTGGTTCACAACCAAACTGGGTTGGTTCAAAACCAAACCAATTTGGTTTATAATTAAACTAAAAAGGGTCTACTTTATCTTCAAAAGATGTGGCCCATCTGCATTTCCTTTCGGTAAAATATTTTTCATATTTGCCCTTTATCTAGTCCAACTAGACTCAATCTCTCTCGATCTGAGAATCTAATTCTCAAACTCGTTTTATGTCTCTTAGAGAAACTTATAGTGTGTGTAACCTTATAGATTCTTGATTTATATTGGTCGTCCATAATTAGCCATTAATTATGGATCGATCATGAGTAACACCTAGTAGTATATCATGACCCCCAATTAAATGAAAAATCACAGTTGATTCTAAAACTATTTATGAACCCTTCGGTAGTTATAGTTGATCATGCCTATGTTCCTTTCACACATCTTATACCCATTTAGTTTAGAACATGATCTATGTGTCAATCCTCACTAAGCTGACTACGTCACACCTAATCCAAGTTGTAGTTCCTTGTCCTACAGATTCTAGTTACTCAAAAAAACTATCTAAGAGAATAATTCTCCTCTTGACGTGTTATTGCTTTAGCCAAAAACTTACGAGTAACAATTTTGACAAGTGGCCATAGGGTATACATCGTGAATTCTCTGTTGACCACTCAAAAACCTTCGAACACTTCATCTTATATTCAATCATCCTGGGTCCACACCTCTGTAGAGACGCTTGTTTAAGATGTCAAAATATAAGTCTCTATGACCAAGATGACTTGAATACCTCAAGTCGAAGGAAACTTCACTCGAGTTACAATAAGATCTTCATAGGCATTCATAGAACCACATGAAATCTCATAGCAAGTCACTTCCAATGAACTAGTTACCATTAATCAATATCCATATATTAACTCTCAACATCTCAATGTTTCCATTTAGTGAGGATCAACTGCTTGGTAAAATCAAGGAGTTTAATATATGCTAGTCTCACAGAATCGATGATGTCCAGTCTCATCAATTCATCGACTAGAGAATATTTCATTATGTACATAATTACACATGTAGAAATACACATTAATTGTGATCCAATTATAATTTTTCTCATGCTATACATTGTATTGTGGACATTTTTAATTGAGTTTAAGATCAAATCAAATATATAAAGAATGTATACACAAATATTGATTTTATTTATCCAATAAATAATACAATATCTTAAGCGATTGTCTTAGGACACATCTTAAATATAACACCATAGTGTTCTAAAGTTTTAAATCATTTTGAGTAATATTGGAAGGGCCTTAAAATAGTAAAAGAAGAATTATTTGGACTCAGGTTCACCTAATAAACTCACAGAAGTTGGAATGGATCTAATTAGAGCTCTCTAGATCAATCAATGAGTTTTGACCAAAACCCATTGATGGATTTAGATGATTTGGATTTTTAAAATTTTACAATGAGATGGAAGTGTGGAGTGTGTAGAAGGTAGATATGGTAAGCAATTTTGATCTTGCGTCTCGTACATGCACGAAGTTATATTTCTGTGTCAATTGACACGAAATCTGACACTTTCTAAACCTTTCAAGCAATATTGAAAATCTTTTATGATGATAACAGAGGACACATTTGGACTCTTGGGCATTGTGAAAAATTGCATGAGTTGGAATAGGCCCGATCAAGTCCATTAATGGATTTTGACTGAAATCCATTAATGAGCCTAGATGATTTGGATTTCTAAAATGTTTTAATGAGATAGAAGTGTGGAGTGTGTTGAAGGTAAATATGGTGAGAAATTCTAGTTCTGAGTCTCCTACACGAAGTTATAAAAACCCTTGCCAATTGGCACAGTTGGTTTCTGAAGACTAGCACCACTTTGGTATTGATCTTCAAAAATTAGTATCACAGTTTGTGTTAGTTGACACGTGACCATAACTTCGCCTATGTGTATTAGGACTAGGATTTGACACCATATATACATTCTACACACTAACATCTCCCATCTCATGATAAAATTTTAGAAATCCTAATGCCCTAGGTTCATCAATAAACTTGATCAAAACTCATTGAAATACCTAGAGAGCTTTGATCGGAACCATTCTAACTCTTGTAGGTTTCTACTGTTGGTGCAAGGTGCACTAGGTCTGACCCTAGAGTTTCGATGTTTGATAATACACTTAGGTTGTAACGACCCAGCCCGTCCGCCTGTGGGAATTCTACTTATCCCGACCCCTATTTTTCTGTGGGACATGGGCCGTCGACCATCGACTGTGCCGTTGCCTACTAGGACTTTCCACTCCTGCCCAGTGGATTTTTGTCTTCCTCAGATTTGAACTCTAGACCTGCAGGCTAAAGTACTAAAGTTCCTTGAATCTGGTCAGATTCAAGGAATTTTAATACTTTAGCCTGCAGGTCTAGAGTTCGAATCTGGGAAAGGCAAAAATCCACTGGGCAGGGGGTGAAAAGTCCTAGTAGGTAACGGTACGATCGATGGTCGATGGCCCACGACCCACAGAAAAATAAGGGTCGGGATAAGTAGAATTCCCACGGGCGAACGGGCCGGGTCGTTACATAGGTCTGATCAGTTTGACCAAGGGTTGATCCAAACAGGACTTGATGTTTGGGTGTGATGAAGTCTAGTCAGGTCAGTTTAACCAGATGACTAGTGAGAAGTCCTAGTCGGTTAGACTAGGCAGTGGAAGTCCTGATCTAGAAGATTGGGCAAGAAAGTCTTGATGAGTGAAGCTAGGCAAGGAAAGTCCTAGTTATAGGTTAGGCAAAGGAAAGCTCTAGTTGTAGGCTAGGCAAAGGCAAGTCCTGATTTGGAGGATCAGGCAGAAGTCTTAGTAAGGTCAAGTGCACCAGGTGCAAGTCCAGGCAGTGTCAGGAGGATTGGAAAGCATGGAAAAAATTCAATCGAGTAGGGTCAAGAGGACCAGAGGCTTGGTGAAAATCTAGGCGGTCAGGTGGACCGGTAGCCTAGCAGCAAATCCTAGGGGCCAAGGACCATGGCTAAGCGGGATGTCCAACAAGTCGGGAGGACTTGTTGGCAAAACTTCTCTTGAGAGGAGTGGATAAGGGTGCGTTCCTAGTGTAGGAATAGTAGACATCAGACTAAACCAGGATTTCGTTAGAAATCCAAAGTTAGACCCACAAAGTAAGACTTAGATTGTTTGCGTGTTTGTATGCTTATTTTACAGGAACTAGGAGCTAGAAGCAAGATGGAGAAAGCACAAGTGAAGCAAACAGAGGCAGTCGAATTAAGCCCAGGGTCAACTTAGGTCAAGCCTGAGTCAACTGGATCTAGGCGACTCGATTGAATCCAAGCGCCTGGAAGGTCCAAGAGACTCGATTCAGGATCCAGGTGACTCGATCGGGAAGACTCAACCCTGATAAGATCGAGAAAATCAGATCGGATCAGATTCTATCCAGTCACCTGGATAAGGTTTCCAGTCGACTAGAAGAAGCTATAAAAGGAGGTGAACGTGAACAACAAGAACACAACTTCTCCAAGCCATTCCATTCATCTAATGGTGCTATTGAATGCAAATGGGGCTAGGATCGTGCAACCGGGGAAGTTCTGGGAGGAGTGCGCGACGCTCAGGACTTTCGGATCAGCTTCGACACAAATTGGTTTATGCTTTACTTTGTCTTACATTGTGCTTTATTTATTTATTTGTATTAGGATATAAGACGGGTTTCTCCACCTTCGAACGAATGTTTAGAAAGGAGACCACTAGTAGATGGACGCCTCCCGTATATAGGTCTTGGATGTACTAATTCTGAGGGGTTAGGAACCAAGTAAAAAATCTGCGAGTCTCTGTGCTTGTGATCTAATTTTTGCTGCTTAGGATTTCTGATAGAACGAACGAACGATGGCGGTGCTATTCACCCTCCTCTAGTGCGCACCCACGATCCTACATCTACAAACCTAGAAGTCCAAGGGTATCCTAAGTTATCATCGTAAAAGATTTCCGACATTATTCAAAAGGTTTGAAAAGTTTCAGACTTTGTACCAATTTACATGGGCCTATAACTTCATATGGGAGATTCAAGATCAAAATTTCTCACCATATCTATCTTTTACACACTCCACATTTTCATCCAATTGTAAAATTTCAAAAATCTAGGTCGTCTAGGTTCATCAATAAGTTTCGATCAAAACTTATTGATCGATCTAGAGAGCTCTGTTCGGATTTATTCCTAACTCTTTTGGGTTTATTATGTGAATTTAAATCCAAATAAGCCCACTTTTACTATTTTAAGGCTCTTTCAATAGTACTTAAAATGATTTAAAACTTTTAGAATACTGTGGTGTGGTCTTCAAAAATCAACACCACAGTGTGCGATCAGACCAACACTGTGGTGCTGATTTATGAAAACTAGACCACCATAGTGTTGATCTTCAAAAACCAACACCAAAGTCTATATTAGTTGGCATGAGACCATAACTTCCCCTATGTGTATTAGGATCAAGATTAGGCATCATATACACCTTCTACACATTAACCTCTCCCATCTTATGGCAAAATTTCAGAAATCTAATACCTTATGTCCATCAATGAGTTTTGATCAAAATTCATTGATGGATTTAGAGAGCTTTGATTGGACTCATTCAAACTCTTATAGGTTTCTGTAATGACCGGGAGTCCAAGTGTTCTCTCCGTTGTCATCATAAGGATTCCCAATATTGCTTAATTGGTGTAGAAAGTTTTAGGCTTTGTGTCAATTTACATGGACCTATAACTTCATACAGGAGACTCAGAACTAAGATTTTTCACCATATCTATCTTCTATACACTCCACACTTTTATTTCATTATAAAATTTTAGAAATCTAAGTTGTCTAGGTCTATCAATGGATTTCGATCAAAACCTATTGATGGACTTAGAGAGCTCTGATTGGGTTCATTCCAACTCATATAGGTTTTTACAATGCCAGGAGTCCAAATGTGTCCTCTATTATCATTGTAAAGGGTTTCCAATATTGCTCGAAAGGTTTAGAAAGTTTTAAACTTTATGTCAATTGACACGAGCCTATAACTTTGTGTGGGAGACTCAAGATCAGAATTTATCACCATATATATCTTCTACACACTTCACACTTCCATCTCATTGTAAAATTTTAAAAATCTAAGTCTGTAGGTCCATCAATGAGTTTTGATCAAAATTTATTGATTGACCTAGAGAGCTCCGATCAGACCTATTCCAACTCTTATGGATTTATTAGATGAACTTGAGTCCAAATAATATCTCTTTTACTATTTTAAGACCCAATATTATTCAAAATGATTTAATATTTTAGAACACCGTAGTATTAATTTCTAAAGACCAACACCACTGTGATGTTGATTTTTAGAAAATAATATCACAGTGATGTTGTATTTAAGCTATGGTGTGGGTTAAAAATGAGCGCCAAAGTATTTTTTTATTTTTATATTATTATTATTATTATTATTATTAACTCTTGTTAATAAAATTAACTCTTTTATAACTAGATATTTAAAAAATTAAAGATATTAAAAATAGGAAAAATATTTTTAATATTTTATTAATCATCTTTTTATTTTAAAAATTTTTTATTAAAACTTTAAAATTAAAATAAAAAATAAAAAAGAAATAAATTTAGAGGATTATTTATTAAAATTTAAATGATGTTTAAATTAGTTTAATTAATTTAAGAATAAAAATTATATGCATGCAAAAGGAGAGAGGAAAGAAAAGAGAGATTGCATGCATGTTGATAGATAAAATTATAATTAAGTGTATTTTTTGGAAAAAAATCAAAACTTTATGTACCTTTTGAGAATTCTAAAATTTCATATGCACTTTTTGAAAATTTATCAAAAATCATTCTAAGTATTCACCAAAAAAGAAAAATGTTTATTCAAATTCACTTCTCAGCATGGTCTCAAATTGACAGGATGCCTCAACTACTCCAACCATGTTTTGTTGCCATCTTCTTAACAAATACAAACAAGTTAGCATGCATATTGTTCATCTTATGAACAATAATAGTCTTCAACACAAATAGTCCACATGAAGTTCCTTCAAGGCTCCTCCTGTTCATATCCACCAAAGGAAAAGATTGGAGTGGGGCCCTGAAGATATCAAAAGAGGATGCTCAGGTTTGGTAGAGGTACCTAAAATGATTTGCCCATGAGATTCATAGTAGAGTAGGATGGTTCAACTAAATTAAGTTTTATATTATTCAAAGTTTTTTTAATGAAGTAGGTAAGTTAATCTGAGTTGAGTTTAAAATGAATTAAATTATTGAAATAATTATTTAGACTTGGCAAGCTTCACCTTAATTTTGTTAGTCATCAATGCAATATTATCGATCGGCGACTCTTTGGATATCAACACATCTTTCCAGTAAGATTATCCTTTTGGATAAAAGCTAAGAGTCTAAGACTAGATCTTTTTCTTTTATATTTACAATTTATTGGTAATCGTCTTTCTAGAAAAGATGGATCTACCATCTCAGCTGGCATGGTGGCCTCACAGTTATGGAGGAAAGTAAATTTAAGTATACAAGATTGTGAGTTCCCACAAGATTCGACCCTTGCCTATTACATCAGAAATATCATGCACCTACTATTTATGCTATGCCCTAGGGGTCGGTAATCGTCTTTCAAAATACAATGACTTATGGTTCTAAATAAGAGCCTTTAAAATTTTAAGTCTTGATAAACTTTCAAAATTTTAAAACTCTTAAGGGAGAACTCTTAAGGAAAATAGAAAAATTAGATTTAGATGATAAGATAATTAGGCTAATTGTTCAAGTCAAGTGATTAGATAAAGTTGGATGATCAAACCAAACATACTAATTGTTGGTGTAATATACCCTTAGTCATGGTTCACCAAGTTGATCAAGCTCGAGTTTGAATTTCAATATTTGATCAATATATTAGTTAATCGAGATATCAAGTAGGTCAAGATTGACCGGATACTTGATAGTCAATTAATATGCTAAGTTAGTTGAACTAAAAGTCAAGTAGGTAAAGATTAACTGGATACTTGACAAGATATGAAAAGTCTAAGTGGGTCATAGTTGATTGGATGCTTGATGGTTGAAAGTCCAATAAGGAGTTGGCACAAGAAGAAAAGTCGAAGTGAATCATAGTTGATCGAACACTTGGTGATTGAAAGTTTAACAGATAATTGGCAAGAGAAAAGTCCAAGTGAATTATGGTTGACCGAACACTTAGCGGTCGGAAGTCCAATATGGAGTTGGCACAAGATGATGAAGTCTCAATAGATTAAAGTTGACTGAATGTCAGACAACGAGGAAGTCTTGATAGGTCAAGATTGACTAGATGCTAGGCAATGAGATATTTCGATAGAGCAAACTTTCGAATGCCATAACTTTTGACTCAGATATCAGAATGAGGTGATCTTTGATGCAAAATGAAATTCATTTAGAGATCTATAGTTTTACTCAAAATTAGTCAACTAATTATATATAGCAGTTGATTAATTTTGATCAAAATCAAATAAAAGCGAATCGATTCAACTAATCAGGGTCATCAGTCGACTGGTGTTATTTTAGAAGTGAACAGAAGAGAATCGATTCGACTAATTGGGGTTATCAATCAATTAATTCTAGTTCAAAAGCAAATAGGAGATAATCAATTCGATTGGTCATTCAATTAGTTATATCAGTTGACTGATGGACAAATTAATTCGACTGATATTTAAAAAATTGATTCAGATAGGATTTCAAAAGTCATTATTGGTCTTTGACCAAATCAGTCGACTAATAAAGGAAATCAGCTGAATGATTTTAGGAAAAAGCAGAGCTAATATAACAAGTGAAAGCTAACCATTTTAGGATTATTGTTCATGCTCAAAGCTCCAAAAATTCATGCTCTAGTGCTTGACAAGCTAGTTCTTTGGTGCTTGACTATTCAACTTGGAGCAAATCTTTTGAAGAAGAGGAGTAACTCTCAAGATCATTGTAAAAATCCTTTTCTTCTTTGTATTTTCTGCTATTATTTTTGTAAGCTTGTTATAATCCTGTTGTAGAAGATTTCTCCGCCTTTGAGATTTGACCAAGAAGAAAAAGGTTTAGTGGAAGTAGAGAGATAGGAGCGGACCCTTGGATTAGTTGTCTAAGGAGGCAAATACCAAATAAAATCAATGTGTTAACTTGTGTGTGCTGTGATGTGTCTTTCGCTTAAAGTTATCGCTGCCCAATTTGATAGATGAATCGATTTGAGCTATTCAACTCCTTTTAGCTCGCGCTCGCAAGGTCCTAATACTAAGTAGATCAATTAATTGAGTTAGACGAAGTGAATAAACCAACCAAATTTGTATAGTTAATTAGGCTAGCGAGTTAATCTAATTGAGTGAGTCAATTGGATTAAACATATTAGTTAGTCTCAACTACAAGTTGATCAATGGTCGAGTTGAGTCGAACAAACTAATAAATTATTTACTATATATTCATTATAACAATTTTACTAAATAAATATAAAAAATATTTTATATACCATTACATTTGAATATTTATTATGTCTAATATTTCTTATCTATTATATTAATTGGGTATGAATAATTATTATTTTCTACAAAGCAAATGCATAAAGCAAGCAAAATAAAACCAAAGGTTTTGAAAGCAAGAAGGGTTACTAAGAGCACAACAAGGCTGAAGGAAATTCCCCTTCATCAAATTAAGGTCGCAACTAAAATTGAGCCTACATAACCATAGCTAATTCAAGCTTGTCCAATAAAGAGTTCTTGATTCTACCTACTCTATCAAGGAGAATATCTAGGTCTTAGGGAAAGTGAAGGCTAGTAGGGCTTTATAGGAGCCAATTATATTAAGTGCATGCCAAATTATTAGTGAGCTAGAGAATCTTGTTTAGCCTTAGGCTAAGGGAATGTTGTCCTATTTAGTCATTATAGAAAATAAATTATATATCGGCTACTACAAATTGTGATGGTAGTTAAACGATCATAACTTGCCATACTTTTTGTGAATGCATGGAAGAAAAGTTGTCACATATATTATTTATTTTGGAGTGGTCAATTGCAACAACTTAATATATATTCTATGTGATTAGTCCTTTAGCTATGAGGTTTGTGTCTGGATCATTATCACACATTTTTTTAAGTTAGAGTTTAATCAATATAGCTACTCAGATCATATCCTTTTTAGATTCTTAACACAATCAAAGCATCTCTTTAGGTAGTAGCTATGAGGTTAATTTCTCATCGCCTTGGAACCCTCTTTTTTCGGCCATGAAGCCTTTGTTGCCTTCCATTGTGCTTATCCAACAAAGAGGAGCCCATAAATCTAACTATGCTCTAATCCATGAACAATAGTTGTTTAGAGTACTAAAATAAAATAAATAAAGAGAAAAAAAACATACTAATTCTTCCGAGTGCTAAATTATAGATTCTAAAATATTTATTGTAATGGTCAAATACTGTGGATCATTAAATCATCGGTCAACGAATGGATTGACATGCAAGCTCCTTGAAGATAGTCATCGGAAGGGATGAAAGAGCCTGAAAAGCACTGCAAAAGGAAGTTAGAATGGTGTCGGGTGGATTCCGACAAATCACTCCGACGCTCAAGTTAAGAATTTGTAAGAGAAAATAGATTAAGGGCTTGAGGAAATTAGGATTTTATGTATGTGTACTTGTGCTCATGGGTATGAGCAACTTTTTATAGAGTTATCAATGTATCAAATCTCTGAAACATCAGCATCCGTTTTACATGCTACTATTTATGGATACTCTGATATATGCGTTCTAATTGTCCATGTCTTCTAAAATATTTTTTTTTATTTTTCAGGGAAAGCAATCTTAGGGTTTCATGATCTTATGGATGACCCAGCTTTATAGGCTCAACCTAGAAGCAGATGACGAAAGACCCAAGGCTGAGAGAGGGATCAGAGGTTGAGATCAGGTCGGTGCATATATGAGATCAAATAGAAGTTGAGGTTGGAACTCGAGGCTGAGATGAGGTCAGCACCCGAGACTAAGTAGAGGTCGCCACATGAGACTGAGCCGAGATCGAGGTCGAGACCCGAGGTTGAGATGAGATCGATACATGAGATCAAGTAGAGGCCGAAGTTGGGACTCGAGGTTGAGACTAGGTCAATGCATGAGACTAGAAGGAGGTCGAGGTCAGGACTCGAGGTTGATATGAGGTCATCACCTAAAATTAAGTAGAGGTTGGTGCATGAGGCAGATATGAGTTCGAGATCAGGACCTGAGGCTAAGATGAGGTTGGTGCATGAGACTGAGTGGAGGTCGAGGTCGGGGTCCAAGACTGAGATGAGGCCACATCTGAGACCAAGGCATATCCAAGGTCTATTCCCAAGATCGAGATGGAGCAGAGGTCGATGCTCGAAACTAGGGCATACCTGTGATCTAGTTTGAATAGGCTCAGATTCGTAGCAGGTTTAAACCCCTTACCTCTATACCTTGCTTCTGCCTCTTTCACTGACAGTTCATCATGACTTTAACCTCTGTGTGATATGTGGAGGTAATGGATTTCTACTATGTTCCAGCCAATACATCGTGGATGATCAAGCCATCAGTTAATGAGCTACTGATGTCCACTCTCCTCGAAGATAACTGCTGAAGAGGACAAGAGAACCTGAAAAATACTCCAAAAGAAAGTTAGAATGGTGTCGGGGATGAGTCCGAGCAAGTCACTCCAACGCTCGAGTTAGAGTTTTACGAGAGAAATAAGATTAAGGACTTGGGAAAATCAAGCTTTGATGTGCGCATACCTATGCTTATGGATATGGGTCATCTTTTATAGAGTTGGTTAATATCCATTTAAGGTATATTCTGAAATATCCATTCCAATTTTAGAAAGATTCTGATTGTTCTTGTCTTTTGGGGATATTGCCCTATTTTTTTTGGAAGAAACAGTCTTAGGCTCCTCTGATTGTGCAGGTCAACCAACTCCTAAGATCAAACATGCTCTAAGGTTGGGACCTGAGACTAGAATAAGGTTGGCACGTGATGTCAGGTAGGTGCTAAGGTAGGAACTCGAGGTTGAGATAAGGTTGGCACGTGATGTCGGGCAAGAGTCGAGGCCGGAGCTCGAGGTTAGGACTCGAGGTCGAGATGAGGTCGGCATGTGATGTCAAGAAAGCACCAAGGCCCGAGATCGAGGTCAGGACTTGAGGCCGAGATAAGGTTGGCACATGATGCCGAGCGAATGCTGAGATCGGAGCTTGAGGTCGAGACTTGAGGTCGAGATGAAGTTGGCACGTGATGTCCAACGAATGCCGAGACTGGAGTTCGAGGTTGAGACTCGAGGCCAAGACAAGGTCAGCACGTGATGCCGAGCAAGCATCGAGGTCAGAGTTCGAGGTCAGGACTTGAGACCGAGATTAGGTTAGCACGTGATGCTGAGCAAGTGCTGAGGCCATAACTCGAGGTTAGGACTTGAGGCTGAGATGAAGTCGGCACGTGATGCTGAGCAAGTATCGAGGTTGGAGCTCGAGGTTAGGACTTGAGGCCGAGATGAGGTCGGCATGTGATGTTGAGTGAATGCTGAGGTTGGAGTTCGAGGTTGGGACTTGAGGTTGAGATTAGGTCAGCATGATGTCGAGCAAGTGCCGAGGTCGGAACTTGAGGTCGGGACTCGAAATCGAGATGAGATCGGTATGTGATGATGAGCAAGCATTGAGGTTAGGTCGTAAACCTTAGAGACAACTACCATCAGGACCTAGGGGGTGTTGGTTTATCAATTACCTACCTTTCAAATATTATCTAATCTTTCTTAATAATTCTACTCTTTCCTATTTTACCGCCACGTGATGCTCCAACAGTAATTACGTGTCAGTCCAAAGACTCCACCGTATCACAAGTCTTCCCGATTAGTCTAGTCAAAGGAGGGGTAGTCTGACTGACTGGACTTGAGTTTTTGAATCATCCAGGACACGTTTTGTGAACCAAATTATAGACATGGTACCGGGATAAGCTATCATATTAATGCACATGATATCCAGAATTGCTTATCATCTTCATGATATCCAGAATTGCTTATCATCTTTATCATTGGTGTGTTTTCTAGTTCCATTAAATGACAACATGCGTCATCTTCTTTGAACTACGAGCATATCGTGCTGCCTTAATGATGAAGATGTGTACAAAGATATGGCTGATGCGTATATGAATCTAACCGTGCAACTACTTCCTTTTCTTTATCCTTGGTTATCTAACGGTCAACTTTGAATCTTCATGTCTTACGAAGCATTATCACATCAATCATTGGTGAGAGAGAAATTCTATCATGACCTGATCGTCAAGACGAGATCTACCATTCTCTAATTTTATCTAACGGTTGTGCACTAAAGCAAAGCAACCCTATTGTATATTTGCTCAAGTATATTTGAGGCTTTTGTCAAACTACGCCGTTGTTAGTAGTAGCCTTAGTGTCAATTATATGATGATTGACTAGGGACTTTTATATCATATTATATTGTTAATAAAGACAAAGTTTGATTATTTTATTTACTTCATATTTGTGCCAAATGACTAAATATAATAATGTCTTTGAGTAGTAGGTTCTAATCTGCATCATATCAATTAGTTAAATTGATAGTGAAATGATGTAGAGAATACTACTCTTAACTATTCCTAATCAAGCATTAATATTCAAGGACGATATTAATGCATGAGACTAGCATGTAGGTCAATTGATGACTTGATCTCACAAGTCATGAATATGTGATATCACATTGACACATGGATATATATTTAAAAATATATACTAATTGACCCTCCATAAGAAAATTTCATGGATTGTTATATGAGTGTCATAAATTTTCTCATGTGACTATTGGTATAAATAGTCCTTAGACTTAAAGTCATTATGGTTCCCTACATAAGGAGTTGTGTACTTTGGTTTCGTCAAACGTCACTCGTAACAGGGTGGACTATAAAGACGATCACTGAGTATACAACGAATTATATGAAGGGATGTGAGTGATGTAGATGGGATCTATCCCTCCCATATGACAAAAGTGATATCTATGGGCCCCTTGATTGAGTAGGGCTACTAAATATATGACCATGCAGAAATGAGCCAATATGAGATATATTGAGTTAATTTGCTTGAGTGAGTTTACTCGGTGATCAAGAAACACAAATATTGATATCGAGGATGACATGATTTATATCTCATTGATCAATCTAGATATCGAGGATAGAAGGATATCATCATACATTATAGTAGTCACGGAAAGGTTAGGTCAGATCTCAACTTTCTCGTCACTTGGGTAGCAATGATATATTTTAGATATTGCTCATTACTTATGTGTCTAAAATAGTTTAGATACATTACCAACGTTACGAGAACCTATTGGGTTACAAAGGATACGATGCTTCAGAGAGTGATTGATTTTAGTTTGACTAAAAATTTGAGTTGGATTATTTGAGTTAGACTCAAGTGAATCCAATTATATTATGGGATTGAGTCCAATTTGAGTTAGATTCATTTAGATTAGACTCAACCAAATTTAAATTAGATATTAATTTATTAAAATATTTAATGAATTAATAATAGAGGAAGACTAAGGGTTTTTCTCTTTATTGGATGAAGAGAAGATGAAGAGCCAACATGAGAAACATGCGCTCTATTTGAGTTTTAATTAGCTTTAATGTGGGGAAGCTAAAGAGGAAAAAACCTTAAAAAGGCAAAAACCCTCATATTCATGAGATGAATATAAAAAGGTTTTTCTTATATTTTTCAAGATGAACAAGGCATTTTGAGCTCTTTTCTCTGGCTTGGCCAAACACCCCTTTTCTTCCTCCTCCTTGTTTTGACTGAATCTCCTTGTGTGACTAGCACCACAAAAGTGATTCTTCTCCGAAGCTTGAGATCGTGTTCGTGTGGATATGCATAGAGGCACGGACGCTTGAACATGCAAGAGATCCGGCGAACCGAGGACGAGCAGGATAAGCGAATGGCACACTTTAAAGGTATAGATCTATTAGATAGGTAAATCAAACTTTGTACGAGTTTTCTTTCACATGGATCGCTTGTTGGGATCCTATTTCCGCTGTGAATTTTATTATTTGTCACATATGATTCCCTACAACTGCTTTATTTACCTTCTCTTCCCTTTGCATCTTCTTCCTTATCCTGAGTCTGGTGACAATCATAACCTAGTAAGTATTAGCATTGTTCCTTCTTTCCTTTCTCTTCCCATGGCTACTGACCCTACACTAATTCCTTGGTATGAGACCCAACGATCCGCTTGTACCTATGGTGACAACTTAATGCTCAGGAAGCAGTATGGTATTCATTCGAACCATCAGATTCGGATTCTGACATCGGAACACCAGTCACATGAGCCACCTCTGGGCTATGCTACTTTCTTTATAGGCCAATTATCCTTCTGATTTAGGTTTCCCATACGTTCCTTTCTTCAAGACCTAGCTTCTTATTTTTAATTCTCTCTTTCCCAATTCTCTCTAAACTCCTATCGTTTAATATGTAGTGTCTGCATTATTTCTCAAGTGTATCAAGTTCCTTTAGACCCCACCACTTTTCACTATTTTTTCTATCTGAAGAGGGGAGAGCTCGGAGTAATTTACTTAGCTACAAGGCTGGGCTATAATTTCCTAGATAAGTATTCAACTTCTCACAAGGGATGGAAGAATTGATATTTCTTTATCAAGCCTCCGCACCTTTACACTTGGCCCACTGCTTGGTGTCCCAAGATGCCCCCCCAAACATACTTGGGACATAGGTTAGAGTTAGCCTATCTATCTTCTCTGGACTAAAATTAGACGTGAATGTTTTGGTGAATAACGAAGCCCTTTTGTACTGAGCTAGTCTGAGCCCGAACATTATCGCGTTGGAAGAGAGACTGAGTAAGGATTTTATCTTTCACTATGCTTCCATATATACTAATTAATCTTTTAGATTTTTTACAGACTGTACTATGTTGTGTGCCTCAGTCAATAAGGCATTGAAATGAGACCTATCAATGACTGATAGTTGGTAGGTTTTGGAGGATGTAGCAGAATCTTCAGCCACTGGAGCAGCGAGTGGTCGGTCGGTAGGTGTTGGGGCTTCTCAGGCCTTAACTTCAAAACCCACAAGTCCCTTGCTTAGGGAAGAGCTTCCTAACCAACCTTCTAAAGTTTCTATCCCTACTAAGATCTCAGAGGCCGTTCCAAAGACCCTTCCTATGACTGGGTTGAAAAAAGGAGTAGAGTTCACTTACAAGCTTCTTCTTCAGAGGTGGGATCAACCCTTCAACTGACCGAGAAGGACTCGCCATTGTTAATGTCGTCGCAGGTTCTTCAAAGGGAACCCCCCTAGCAGCTCAACCTTTATAAAGTATGCCTCCTGAGAGTCGTACTAAGCATCGGCACGATGTGCCTAATCCTACTCCAATTCCAGACTATACATCTACCCAACCTACATTTGAGACAAGGCCTCAGTAGTCCAATACTCTCCCTCCTTGTGCTCCCCGTGTTTCTTATGATAAACTGGATGCCCGCTCTAAATAGGCTGCAAACAACTTTCGACGCTATGAAACTAAGATACTGCCTTGTTTAGATCTAGAGGTTCTAAGTGAGTGCCTCAACGACTCCATTGCAAAGGTATGTACTTCTGAGGCTTTATATGTTTATACCTGGGTTAAGCTAACATAACGATTCATGTAGACCCTAAAAGAACACCAAGAACTCCATCGTCGTCTTCCTTATATGAACTCGAATTGCTGCCGATTGGAAACCCAAGTAGTCAAACTTAAGAATCAACTAAAGGCCCCAACCAATGAAATCGAGGAGGCCAGGGTTCGAGCTTTAGTGGAGAAAGCTTGTTTAGAAGCAAAGGCCACTAGATCGGATGTCGAAACCTCCCAAACCAAGATGGAGAAAATGCCACAAGACGTCGAGTTTTAGTGAGAAAAACTTAGCCGCATGGAGCAAGCTCTAGAGCAGGCTAAGTTTATTTTTCAGGAGGCAGAAAGAGAGACTCAGAAAACCCGAGAAGAGGCTAAGGTCTTCAAGAAGGAATCTGATCAGGCGAAAGAAGAATTAGCGTCCCTTCAAGCACAACAAGGAGAAGTTCATCGTGATCTTCAAGAGGCGGTATCTAAAAGACAAGACCAGAACAACAACTCTTTGAGGAGAAGAAAGGGAAAGAGAAAATTCTTTCTGAATTGAAATCTATAAAGAAAGAGTTGGCGGATCATAAAGAAGAAGAGGAAGAGAGTTGGATGGAACGGAAGGCAGCCTTCCTTACTTCCCAAGAGTACTATGATCTACTAGGGACTCAGACGAGCAAGATATTAAAATATGGGTTTGAAGGAGCAGGTCGTCAATTTCTTCAATCGGGTCTTATACTAAGAGGGACCAATCTAAGTTTCCTGAACCCTCAAAAAGTTTGGGATGATTTGCCTCCTTCCGAGAAGCTAGAGTAGTCATTGGGTGTAATAATCTTAGTTATTTTCTTGTATTTTTGTTGGACATGTTTGTCGTTAATCTTAATGTTAATGTTAGACAACTTTACACTGGTTGTAAGATCTTTTCCCATAGCCTTGAGTTTAAGTCTTTTAATAAATTTGTACTACTTATATAGACTAAGTAATAGACGAGGATATATAGGGATCAGATAGTAATCTACTCAAACAAACTGTATTGATTACTCTAAATATGAACTAAGTAAATGGACAAGGATATATAATGACTTACGCAAAAATCACGAGTTCGGGGCTTGGTGTTCCGGGTCTGTTGTAAGATAAAAATCACGAGCTCGGGGCTCAGTGTTCCAGGCTTGTCGTAAGGAAAAGTCGCAAGATCGGGGCTCGGTGTTCAGGGCTCGTTGTAAGGCAAAGTCGCGAACTCGCGACTCGATGTTCCGGATCTGTCGTAAGAAAAAGTTACGATCTCAGGGCTCGTTGTTTCAGGCCCGTCGTAAGGTAAAGTCGCGAGTTCAGGCCTTGGTGTTTCGAGCCTGTCATAAGACAAAATCATGAGCTTGGGGCTCGATGTTTCAGGCCTATTGTAAGATAATATCGCGAGCTCAGGGCTCAGTGTTCCGAGCCTGTCGTAAGACAAAGTCGCGAGCTCGGGGCTCGGTGTTTCGAGCCTGACATAAGGCAAAGTCGCGAGCTTAGGGCTTGGTGTTTCGAGCTTGTCATAAGACAAAGTCATGAGCTTAGAGCTCGATGTTCTGGGCCTGTTGTAAGGCAAAATTGCGAGCTTGGGGGTTGGTATTTTGGGCCATAAGGTAAAGTCACAAGCTCGAAGCTCGGTATTTTGAGCCTATCGTAAGGCAAAGTCATGAGTTTGAGGCTCAATGTTTCAGGTCTGTCGTAAGGCAAAGTCGCGAGCTCGGGGCTTAGCGATAAGTGGAAAAAACCATGGAGTAGAAAAACTCATATTATTTTATCATAAATTACTGATACAAAAGAATTCAACAAATTAGGATGAAGTCACATTTGGTTTAAGTATGATATGGTCTAAGATGTGTAGCGTTCTAAGGCCTAGTAAGCTCTATTCCTTTGGCATCTTCTAGATAATAAGATCCGGTATTGAGTCATTGAGTAACTCAATAAGGTTCTTCCCATTGAGGCTCTTCTTTTCCAATGTCGCCTACTGATTTTATTTTCTTTCAAACAAAATTGCCTACATGAAAAGAACGAGGAATAACTTGCTTGTTGTAGGTTTGGAACATTCACTGGCGATATGATGTGAGTCTGGTCACTGCCAACTCTCTGATTTCAATAATGAGGTTGAGTTTTGCACATCGTTTGTCAAGGTTGTCGTCTCCATAGGTGTTGATCTATGTTGATTCCTCCTCGATCTCTACTGGAACTACTGCTTCTTCTTCATAGACGAGATGAAAAGGAGTCATATGTGTACTATCTCTTAGGGTGGTTCTGTATGCCCATAGAATGCTGGGTAATTCATTCACCTAATTACCTTGCACCTGATCTAACATTATCTTGATACCTTTGACGAGTTCTCTATTAACCACCTCTGCTTGTCCGTTGCTTTATGGATATGCTATGAAAGTGAAGGCTTGTATAATTCTAAGTTCTTGGCACCATTTTCGTAACTTACATCCTTGGAATTGTTGTTCATTATCTAATACTAACTTGCGGGGAATTCTATACAAACAAATGATATTTTATCATAGAAATTTCAAGACAACCACTTCGATGATTCTAGCCAATGGTTCAACTTCTACCCATTTAGAGAAGTAATCGACAACTACCAAGTGAAACTTTTTTTGATTAGGTTCTATCAGGAAAGAACCTATAATATCCATTTTCCATTGATCAAAGGGGCAAGAGGAAGTGGTAGTTCTTAACAACTCTGTAGGATGATGAGGAAGATTATGATGTATTTGACAATTTAAGTAGGTACTAGTCATCAAAGCCGTGTCAATTTGTAAGGTGGGTCTGAAATATCCAGCTAATAATACTTTTTGAGCTAGAGTTCTTCCTCCTATATGATTTCCAAAAATACCTTGATGAATCTCTTGCATAACATACTCAGCCTCTTTGGTACCAAGACACTTGAGTAGAGGTCGGGAGAAAGCTCGCTTGTACAAGATGTCTCCTACCAAAGTGAATCTGGTTGCACATCTTCTAAGAATTTTAGCTTTATCGGAATCGGATGGTAAGGTTCCATCTTTAAGAAAGGTGATGACGGGAATCTTCCAATCAGCAAATTCACTTGTTTCTGTAACCTTATCAATGTGGGCTATAAGGTGATCATGTACTATGGGTTCCTCTTGTTCCTAATTCATCAAGGCATTAGCTAATCGAGTTAGATCATCTGCTTTTTGATTTTCAGCCCAAGGTATTCTCTGAATAGTAACTTCCTGGAAACTAGTCTTTAATTTCTAGAAGGTCTCGATATACCTTCGGAGCCTATTATTACAAATTTCAAAAGCTCCTTTGATATGATGGGTAGTTAGTTGAGAGTTTGAACAGATAATTACCTAGTTGCTCCTACATGTCTGGCTGCTTGTAACCTAACAAATAAGGCTTCATA
Organism: Curcuma longa; assembly: GCF_044706935.1. Taxonomy (NCBI): domain Eukaryota; kingdom Viridiplantae; phylum Streptophyta; class Magnoliopsida; order Zingiberales; family Zingiberaceae; genus Curcuma; species Curcuma longa. Next base: position 1,423,532 of record NC_133875.1, read on the forward strand.
CTAAACCTCATTATTAGAGGCTTTAAAATGAAGTTTTATGGCATCTGTCATGTGCCCACTTTAGTAGAACATAATAAGATTTCGACTCCATTTTACTTTTTGTGGATGACCCATCTACAAAGATTTTATATGTTTCTTGCATATCCATACCAGAGGTCTTAATCAGGAAGTCGACTAAGGCTTGGGTCTTTATGGTTGTTCTAGGCTGATATTGTATATCATACTCGCGGAGCTTCATAATCCATTTTATTAATCATCCCGAGGTCTCTGGATTAATTAATACTCGACCCAAAGCACTATTAGTCAGTACCATCATCGGATGTGAGAGAAAGTATGGCTGAAGTCTACGAACAGTCAGAACCAAAGATAGAGCAAGTTTTTCCAAAGTGGTGTACCGAGTTTCAGCATAACAGATGGCTGGAGAAATAAATAGGTTGTTAGGTATTTCCTTCTTATTTGACCAAAACTAAGCCCAAATCGCCTTCAAAGGAAGACAGATAAAGCCATAGAGATTCACCAGGTGTAGGCTTTGACATGACCAATAGAGTTGTTAAATAAGTCTTTAGATCGTTAAAAGTCTATTCACATTTCTCATCCTAAGCAAATCTAGCTGCCTTGCACAATATTTTAAAGAAGGGAAGACTTTTCGTAGCTGATTAGGATATAAATCGTGACAATGTTGTAATCCGTCCTACTAACCTTTGAACTTTCTTGGTATTCCATGGCGAAGCCATGTTTTGCAAAGCTTGTACTTTTTTTGGGTTCCTCTTTCGGTTACTATATACCTAGGAACCGACCACTTTTGATGCCAAATAGACACTTGTTAGAATTTAATTTGAGATTATACCTTTACAAAGTACTACATATTTCCTTGATATCACTGATCAGGTTCTCAACTTCAACTGATTTGATGAAGATATCATCTACATATACCTCGATGTTGCAACCTATTTGGTGCTTGAAGACTTTATCCATGAGTCGCTGATATGTGACTCCTGCATTTTTCAACCCAAAAGGCATGACCGCATAACAAAAAATTCCTCTCGAGATGATAAAACTAACAATTTCCTAATTTTCTTTGGCTAATGGAATTTGATAATATTCTTGATAGAAATCCAGCATATATATGAGTTCACATCCTGAGGTGGAGTCCACTAATTGATCAATTCTACGGAGAGGATAATAATTCTTAGGACAGACTTTATTGAAATATCGGGAATCGATACAGACATGCCACTTGCCTCCAAATTTTGGGGCCAACACTATGCTTGCAAGATATGTCAGGAATTGAACTTCTTGGATATGCCCAACCTTGAGAAATTTAGTGATTTGGGCCTGAATTACTTTGTCTTGTTTAGGTCCGAAATATATCTTTTTCTGTTTCATAAGTCTGGAATCAGGGAGGATATTGAGTCGATGTTCTATTATAGTGGAGGTTATTCCTATAACTTCCTGAGGAACACGGGCAAATACATCATTGTTTTGGATGAGGTAGGCAGTCAGCTCGATTTTTAATTCAGGTGTTAGATCGATCGATTAAGATTTGAGTGACTCTGTCTGGCAGCTCAAGCACGACCTACACTTTTTCTTTTCCTGTGATAATTGGGGTGTGGGTGTTTCCTGTAAAGAGTGTACCTCATCCCATAGAGTTCTCCGTAATTTTTTGATATCGGTACGAACCCTGATTGTGTAGTATTTTCGAGAGACGACTTGATCTCCTCTCACCTAGCTGATCTGATCGTCTATCGAAAATTTTATTTTATTTTAATGAAAAGTAGAACCATGGTTTGGAATGCATTGAGTGCTGGTCTTCCCAGAATGACATTATATGAGGAGAGAGCTTCTACCACTGTAAAAATGACACTTTGAGTTCGGATTAAAGGATCTCCTCCCAAAGAAAGAGGTAGGCTAACCTGTCCTAACGGTTGTATTTTATGTCCAGTGAATCCGAACAGAGATGTTGGCATGAATTTCAACTCTACTTGGTCTATTTGCATCCGACTGAAGGTTTCCTTGAATAATATGTTGATAGAGCCGTGTGTATCAATGAATATCCAAGCCACGTCATAATTTGCTATTGCGACATGGATGACCAAGACATCATCGTGGGGAGTGAAGACTCCTTCCAAGTCTTGCGGACCGAAGTTGATAATGGGTCCCTTCGCTTTATCCCTCCTAACACTGATACCATAACTTTCTAACCTTCTTTATGAGCTTTCCTTGTATGATTAGAATCTCCATCTGTAGGTCCTCCCGAGATCATATTGATGATGTCACGGTGAGGAGTGTTATCCTGATGAGCTTAGTCTGGATGAGAATGATCTTTTCTTCGGTCATTTAGATGATTCTGATGCAGATCATGAGAGTGTCATCTAGAGGGCCTAGTCTCTTGATGTCGGATAGGACTAGTTCAACTTTTATTCGCTTGATCTCTTAAATTTCCTTGTCGGGAGTATTTATGGGGTGGGTGTCCGGATGTGGGAGATGAAGCTCTCTTTCCTTATTATTTTTCTTTCATGACTCAATCGACTTCTTACGCTAACTGCCTACATTCATTAGTGTTATGACTAGACGACTGATGATATATACAGAAACGAACCTGCTTTTCTATAGGAATTTGAGTTGATATTTCTACAAGAATAGGGAAATAGGTTACGACATGTATTGTACGTCCTTCTTGTCGAGAGGACATATGGTTGAATCGTGATGCCTCCTTATTAGTTGCGGATTGGGAGATTTTCTTATTTGATCTGGAGGTGATTGAGCTATCGTCTCGACGGGTGAGCTGTGTTTCTTCCAGATGTATATACTTCTCAACCCGCTCCAACAACTTGGCATAATTAGCGGGGGGCTTTTTCACCAGAGATCAGAAGAATTCTCCCTCTATCAATCCTTGAGAAAAGGCACTAGTCAATACTTCCGTGGGGGTGGAAGGAATGTCTCAAATGACTCAGTCGAATCGCTGAATATACTCTTGAGAGTTTTCTTAGGTTTTTGCTTCATGGTAAATAGATTCAATGATGTCTTTTGTTACCTTTTGCTACTAGCAAATTGATGGAGGAAGATAATTTTGAAGTTAGCAAAGGAATGTATGGATGCATTCGGGAGACGACTGAACCACCTTTGAGCAGAGCTCGACAAGGTGGTAAAAAAAGTCGACACTTAACTCCATCTATATATTGATGTAGTAGAGCAGCATTCTCGAAATGACACAAGTGATCCTCTGGATCTGGTGATCCGGTCTACTCTCCCAACTGTGGTTGTTGGAAGTATCGAGGCAGTGCTTGTTCCAGGACTTCCCTAGAGAAAGGTGTTCAGAATATGCTTACCTCTTCCACAATTGTTGTCTTGCCTTTATAATCAGGCAAGGGTATTTCAACTCTTGACTCATGTGAATCTTCATCCGGAAAAGTTATCTCCTTATTAAGAGAGTTCATAATGGACATGTCTCCCTCCAATGGTAACAACAATTTTCTATGGGGGGAGGGATCTTCCGAGAAATGTAAGGAACTCCTGAAGGAGGTAATAACGAGTGTTGTTGTATTACCTTTAATATTATCTAAGATCCTAATTTATTGACCTTCTCAGGCATGACCATCATCTTATCGTCGTAGCTTTTTTCCTCAGCAGAGCCATGCTCACCAATGATTCTTCAATATTAACCATCGCAGCGTCTCAGATCAGATTTTCCACATACGTCGTTAATTTATTCCAACTAATACATCGTGGATGATCAAGCCATTGGTTAACAAACTGTTGACGTGTACGCTCTTTAAAGATAGCCGTTAGAGAGGACAAGAGAACCTGAAAAATACTTCAAAAGAGAGTTAGAACGGCACCGAGGATGGGTCCCGACAAGCCACTCCGACTCTCAAGTTAGGATTTTACAAGAGGAAGGAGATTAAGAACTTGGTAAAATTAGGGTTTGATGTGCGCATACTTATGCTTATGGGTATGGACCCTCTTTTATAGAGTTGGTTAATATTCGTTTAAAGTATATTCTGAAATATCCATTCCAGTTTTAGAAAGATTTTGATCATCCCTATCTTTTGGGAATATTTTTCTATTTTTTCGAAAGAAACAGTGTTATGCTCTCCTGATTGTGTAGGTTAACCGACTCCTAAGATCAAGCAGACTCTAAGATCGGGGCCTGAGGCTAGCTAGGATAAGGTTGGCACGGGATGTTGGGTAGATGCCAAGATCAGAACTCGAGACTGAGATGAAATCGGCACGTGACCTGAGGAGTATAGGTTTATCAATGATTTATTTTTCAAGTATTATTTAATCTTTCTTAACGATTTTACTCTTTTCTATTTTACCGTCATATGATACTCCAACAGTAATCATGTATCGATTTAAAGACTCGACCGTATCATACTACATCATCCATTGATTGCTAGACTTGCCAACAACCATTCGACCTTTTCTCCTGTCTCTGTTCCTTCTATGTTTTTGTACCATTCTAATTAAATTTGTCCATAAAACACTTTTATTAAAATTTATAATTATTACTTTTAAATAAAAATTATTAAAATGTAAGCCGCCACGTTCCCATGATCTATTTGTACTAAAATAATCTTCAAGGACTCTGATGATCATCTTGAGATAAAACGAACTTTCATTCTTTTCTGTAAAAAAGATAGATCCATCACCTTAGCGGTTCTATACGATCAATTTTACGATCATCTATGAAAAAGTAAATCAAGAAAGTACAATTGATTACGACGCAGGAGAGTATTGCCTAAAAAAATAAACTTTCATTCGTGAGACATAATTGAGTTGATTATGATGAAATAAAATTATTAAAGTGGACAAAAATTGACGAAGCCGAGATAATATTTTTCTTCATCGTAATCAATTATAATAATTTGATTTATTTTTTTATATATAATCGTAAGATGAATCGTGTGATTGGAATGATGAATTTTATTTTTTATTAAAGAGATAGTACGAATTCTATTATACCGAGAGTTTAATTTTTACATAGTATGTTATACGTCCGTGGTGATGTTGAGCCCTGCACGAAGAATTTTTCGAATTTATCTGGATTGGATTAAAAAACCCACTGTGTATAAATAACCTCTCCAGTTCCATCATTCCTGATACACGGCAAAAGGCCTTGATTTCCAAGAGAAGAGGAAGAAAAGATAAAATCTTTGAAGAGATGTGCGGCGGAGCAATCATCTCCGACCCTGTCTCGCCGGTTCCCTCCCGCCGGGTGAGGGCTGAGCATCTCTGGCCCCGCGGTAATAGGAAAAGCAAGCAACGCAGGATGGCGGTCGACGATGACTTCGAGGCTGACTTCGAGGAGTTCGATGATGAGTCGGAAGAGGAGGTTGATGTCAAGCCCTTTGCTTTTGGGTCCAGATCGTCCTTCGCTCAAGGTAACTAGAAAAATTTGCTGCCAAAGTTCGACTTTTTTTTTGTTTGTTTGTCTAGGTGGTTCCTATGTGTCAAATAGGGTTTTTATACTTCCGATTCTTTCTCCGGTTAATTTGTGAAGGCTTCTAGTTCGATTTCTTCACCAAGGAAGTTAATGATTCTCTTATGTTTTCTTTTTCCCATAAGGTTCCGTTCCACTTTTAAGATCTTTCTTCAGGAGGAAGCTGTAGTTTGAGGATCCATCAAATTTTTCTGTGTTTGTTAAACTGTGAACTGTAGATTGATCCGAGATTTATTTTCAACATTCACTAAATTGGGAATTACTTAGATCTACAGCTATAGAGTTGGCTTAAATTATTTTAGTCCTACCACATCTGATATGGGAACAAAGTGAAGGTAGAACAAGTAAATGAAGAACTGAGGGGAGGCTTGGCACTTGGGTAAGTATCCTTCATATACACACACCAAGAGTCTCCAAATAGTTCGAAAATTTTTCTAGGATTGATGTAGTTTGCCCTTCGAATATAGGTAATAGGTAGAATTTTTACTATAATATGATTTGATTATGTTCAAAAGGGTTGAAGAAGTGGAATTGGGAAATTTCTATGAATTGCCACTTGGAACAAAGTGTAGGTACCCCCGGACAATGAGTTGTGAGTTGTAGGAGTATAGATTTTGAACAATTCTCTTCAATAGTATGCTGAATTTAATTTTGAGAGTTGTGTATGGAGAGAAGCAACTGATTCCTTCCAAATATCTTGGTCAACATTTTGAAAAAAGATGTAAAAAGTGTAAAAAACAATAGATTTGGTGAAATTTAGTGTTGTCAACTTGGGTTAGATACTCTTTAATCTTGCAGGGGGCTCAACTACTCTCAGATCAAGAGATTTTGGAGAATCTGCTGCTAAGTCAGCCAAAAGGAAGAGAAAGAATCAATTTCGTGGAATTCGTCAACGTCCATGGGGCAAATGGGCAGCTGAAATTAGAGACCCTTGCAAAGGGGTTCGAATTTGGCTTGGTACCTTCAATTCTGCTGAGGAGGCTGCAAGAGCCTATGATGCTGAGGCTCGCCGAATACGTGGAACGAAAGCCAAGGTGAACTTCCCCTCTGCAGCCAACCGAGATGCCAAAAAGCACAACTTAAAACCTAACACCATAAGGGAACCAAAGCTGAAGCATTCAGAAAAACATGAATTCATGGAGTTGAAGGATCTGAACAACCAAAATTGTGAATTCTATTCTACCATGGGCCTCTTGGAAGAAAATATAATGAAGCCTGACTCGTTAAATCCATCTTCAAAGACAAAGCCTATTGTGTCCTTTGAAGGTCTAAGCTTCCATGCGGGCGAGGAAAGTAACAATATTGCTCATCCAGGATTTATGTGTGAACAAGAGGCCAAATCCTCAGAGATTATTTCAATTACCACTCCCACAGTTATCCAAAACAATGATACTGGATCACTGGCAGTCAATAGCCATCTGAACAATTCCAACGAGAACAACAGAGTGCAAGTCTCTGAAGATATATCTGATTTCGATGCCTACATAAAATTCCTGCAACTTGCTTACCCTGAGGGGACTTCTGATCTGTCGATGGACTGTTTATTTGGCGGCGAGCTGACCCAGGATGATCAGAGTGCAATGAACCTCTGGAGCTTTGACGACATGCCCATGGAGGGCAGTGCCTACTAAGGGACTTCAGATTTCTCTACCTATGTAGTGTATGTACAAAAGCAAACAAGTAGGAAATCTTTCCATGGCCTCCTTTTATGTGTCCCATGTTTGCCTACATTATCTATCTCTTTGTGGAGAACAAATTGCTTGTTTCTCTTACCTTCTATTTGCTTTCTCATGGGTAGCAAGAGATGGAAATGTTTCCTGATTATTATGAAACTATGTGGAATAGAATATGGCTTTCAGAACAATCATCAAGAACAGCATTATTATTTTGCTGCCATGTAAAGTGTCTTATCCTGCAACTTTTGCACTTGAATGCACCACTATGCCTGTTGCTGTTGTATTTATACAAGTTAATGATGTGTATTTTCTGCATTTTCTTTTTCTTTTCTGTAAAAAGGTGGAATCTGTCATCCCAGTGGTCTCACACAGTCGGTTCCATGACCATCTATGAGGAGGTAAATAGAAAAATTACAATTAGTCATGATGGAAGAGGGTATTGCTCGGTTTCGTTGAGATTCGAATGTTTGTCCTCTTCTGTAAGTCTGTTCTGTCATAACCAATTCAGTTATGTCTCGAGAGTTATATATATTTTTTTAATTTATGCTTTCAGCCTATCTTTTTCCATTGTTATCTCCTCGAGGTCGACATTTATGTGAGGCTAAAATTGATGGTGTATGTATTAAATGAATTGTAAACACGGGCACTTGTTCCACAATAATGTCTTCATCTTCTTCTGGCCAGTTCCATCAAATTATAAGTTGATAATAATAATAATAATAATAATAATAATAATAATAATAATATTATTATTATTATTATTATTATTATTATTATTATTATTTAAAAAATTATAGCTGAGAACACCAGGGTCCCACCGGACACGCACCACGAGAGTACGCCAATCCGAGGCAGCTAACACCGCCCTCGACTCCACCATCTTCGACGTCATTGATTGGTCCACAACGTCGTCCCTATCACGGGGCCCATCAACAACACTTTGATACAGTCCTCCGTGCCGTTTCCAATTTATCGAACCGCCGTTTAATTTCTATCCTTGCAAAAAAGATCAACATGGCTGGATGGGACCACTGATCTTGCCCGCTATTCTATGAAAGTGCATCGATCTGCGTAGCACCTTGAATCTGCATCTGCCTTAGTGGTCTACCTTTAGTCCAAGCTGTCCTGGTAGTCTCAGTCTGGTCTCTCGCTAGGGACAAGAATCGGTATGGTCTCAAGGGCAGAGGTTAATTGATCATTCTATTCAGCCATTTCTTTATCATCTTCTTTCGCTCTACTTAATATGAGAAGTTGCCTGATGATGCCGGGTAGGCCATTTTTCATCCCACACTGTCCAGGGCTTCGGCTGCTCCACCACGGGCACCGGCTGAGGAGCTCCACCCAGATCTGATTCTTTATTGTAGTCTTCTTTCCACATCGAATCAACTCCTCACTCAATTAGGTAAGTAGTTGGGCTAGGACCTAGTGGGAGGAGTAGGAGTCAAGAACTCAATCTCGATGTCGATGCCAGGCCTGGAGCTCAACGATCTTCCGCTCGAGGAGTGAATGGTCTGAATCCTCCAAGAACATGACTCGTACGTAGTTCAGGAAGGGAATGATCAGTCTTGCCGAGCAGACAAGTTCTAATTAACCCCTTACGACCGAACGGAGCTAAGCTATAGACCGAGCACCTTTCCTACGATTGCAAGACCGAGACAGGCAAAAGAAGTGGGAAGAGAGCAGCTGGGATCCGGGTAGAAGGATCGAATCCGGGAAGAGAGACCAGCGAGAAAACTCTCTAAGATCAAGAGGCCGGAGCGGAGTACCGAGAACTTACGGGAATCGAACCATCTGATAGCAGATCCGCTTAGTCGTCCCCAGCTTTTTATTCACGAACAAGGGAGTCAGGTCTGACCGAGCCAGGTAGTCTTACCGAGATGGGGATGAATGTCCGGTCTGGTCTGAACGAAAGGGAGCTCTAGGCAGGTCTGTCTTCACGAGCGAGCTATTCTGCCCCGGCCTCTTCTCCAAAGGCATGCCCTCCCCATTTTATGAATGATGCTAGCACCTGTCTTCCTTTCCCTGCTGCTTGATGATGCCCCTCTCCAGCTGATTGGTCTGGCCGAACTAGGCCTGACTCTATCTCTTTCTTCTTTTGTGTTCGCAGTCGCCCCGCGTAGCACCTTTGTTTAGGTCTTGGGACCGTATTCCCCAGGCTCCGTCTGCCGAGGACCCATGAATCAGCCTGCCCTCCGCCTCGCCTAGCATCTGATACTATAATAAGGACTACCGGCTTCACTGAACCAACCGTTTATCTAGGCACCCACTTGAGCCCTCGACAAAGCAATTCGACTTCGCCCTTCCACTCCCTTCCCCAAACAGGGACTGTAGCCAATCGGAGAGGCCACTCACTTCAGTAGTTCGACTTTCGACTCAGATCGAATGGGGCAACTGAGCCCTGTATATATATTTGGCGAGCAGAGATTCTTTCTTCATGGATAAGGCCTGACATGACCGACTGGACAGCCTAGTGAGCTGCGGAGAAGTGCGGCAGGAACGTGCGGCAGAGGAGAAGCGGGGAGCCGAGTTCAACGAAGTGCTATGACTAAGCAGAGCGACGAGCCTAGTACTTTTCCATTCGTCCGCAACTTACTATATTTGCCGGGAAAGACAAACGAGTTCACGAGCAAGCGAGTTCCAGCGAGTGGAATGAACGAGCCGACCATAAAGCATGTCATTATTTGGCAAATTGTGACAGCCAATGTTCTTTGGCAAAGTCCATTCTTTGACATATGCCGATTCGATCTTGCCAGATTAATTAGAGCATGTCTGACCAGCGAGTGGAATGAACGAGCCGACCATAAAGCATGTCATTATTTGGCAAACTTTGACATGAACTCGTCAGCTTAGCAAACAACATGTCATTATTTGGCAAATTGAACCGCGTCATTAGAAGGCAAAATCTTACATTAAGTGAATAAGCACCGATCCTTCCTATATATGTACTTAAGATGGATGAACACTACCTCAAGTGGGGATGTCGGCTATCGTCCTTTATCGCCTGTCCTCCGATCCGTCGGCACGCATCACAGTCTCGTTCGGTAGCGGCGCTGCTTGAGTCGAGTCCACGAGAACAGAACTCAGCGTCATTATCATTCGCAGCAGATTATTACCAGTATAATTGCGTGCCTGCAAAAGTAGTAGTTCCTAAAATATAGTAAATTGTCTAAATTACAGGAGCCATACTATAATAAATTCTTTGGGCCCTTACTATATATTGGGGAGTATAAATTGCGTAATTTACTATATTTTTGGGGAACTTATATTATAGTAAGGCGGATTAGTCGTAAATAGCCCCAAAGGGGCTATTTCTCTCCCCAATATATATACAGGCCCCTAATATAGTCAATTGAGGAGGAACTTATATTATAGTTTAGTCGTAAATAGCCCCAAAGGGGCTATTTCTCTCCCCAATATATATACAGGGCCCTAATATAGTCAATTGAGGAGGAACTTATATTATAGTTTAGTCGTAAATAGCCCCAAAGGGGCTATTTCTCTCCCCAATATATATACAGGGCCCTAATATAGTCAATTGAGGAGTGAAATTGCTACATTTACTATATTTTGGGGAACTTATATTATATACAGGCGGATTAGTCTACAATAGCCCTTGGGGCTATTTATCTCCTCTGCTACGCAATTTACGCCAAATATATGGTGGGGCCGCCTTACTATAATATAAGTTCAAATATCATAGTAAGGGCCGCCATACTATAATAAATTCCCAATATATGATAGGGCCGACCGCCAAATATATGGTGGGGCCGCCTTACTATAATATAAATTCCCAAAGGAGATAAATAGCCCCAAAGGCGTAGACTAATCCCGCCTGTATATAATATAAGTTCCTCTGCTACCCCTGTATATATATTGGGCAGATAAATAGCCTTTGGGGCTATTTACGAAAGGAGATAAATAGCCCCTTTGGCGTAAACTAATCCGTCTTACTATAATATAAAGACCTCAGCTATGCTGAGTAGAAGAAATAGCCAAAGGGGCTATTTACGACTAATCCGAATTTCCCTAAAATGAATATAAATTCCGACGCAATTTAACTATATTAGGGCCGCCATACTATATAAGTTCAAATATATAGTAAGGGCCGCCATACTATAATATAAGTTCAAATATATAGTAAGGGCCGCCATACATATAAGTTCTATCAGACGGGGCCGATGCGTAGCAATTTACGCCAAATATATAGTGGGGCCGCCTGTATATAATATAAGTTCAAATATATAGTAAGGGCCGCCTGTATATAATATAAGTTCCCAATATATGGCCCTAAAATCAATCTAAATAAATTATAGTAAGGGCTGTATATAATATAAGTTCCCGATATATCCCTAAAAGAAAGTCAACATATAGTTAAGTTCTGTATATAATATAAGTTCCCAAAGGAGATAAATAGCCCCAAAGGCGTAGACTAATCCGCCTGTATATAATATAAGTTCCTCTGCTACCCCTGTATATATATTGGGCAGATAAATAGCCTTTGGGGCTATTTACGACTAAGCCCTGTAAGGGCCGACGACTAATCCGACGCCATTCACGCAACTATACTGGTAATAATCTGCTGCGAGAGACAAAACTATAGTTTCATAAAGCAACCATTCATTAATTGAAAGTTGAGCAATAGATGAGTGAATTGATTGTCTCATTCACATTCAGCAACCATGAATTTTATGAAGAAGTAGTAGACGCCTACCGTAGCTCTCCACGCCCGCCTTCTACTCGGCTTGGAATGCTCTGCTTTGTATGCAGAGGATCCTACCCGACCTCAGAGTTCTGCCTAGGCCAGGGCAGGATCAGAGAAAGAGGCCCGGGGACGACCTCCGATAGATAGAGATCCGTGTCCCGGAATCTCAGTCGAGTTTCAGTTGGCCCATGAGCGAGCCACACCAGTGATTGAGGAGATGAACGAGCGCTCCTTGGACTAGGAAGCAATCACTATCACGCGTAACTGGGACTTGCATAAGTAACTCATCCCATTGACTAGGCAGTGCCGGCGAAGGAGCACTCTTCCCACTAAGCGGAGCTGGTCCGGGCCCCCGGAATTAAATCAACCAGAGTCAGTTGTCCATTCACTATTTGATTCACTCTTCGTCATCAAAAGGGGGCAAAAAGAAGACCAAAAGAAAGGGCATGAGCTGAACCACTCACTATTTACCCTCGCCTCGTCACTACTTATAGTTCTTCCCTCCTCCTCGAAGCAAAGAGTGCGGTAGTCATGAACTAGGAGCAGAGCAAAATAACCCCAGGTCCAGAAGGCAAATCCGAGCTCCACCCGCCGAGTCTGGAAATCCTATTAAGAAGTGTCGCTTTGAATTGACTAAAGGATTGGAGGTAGCTCGTCGATCTGAGACCTCTCTGATTCTCCCGAAGCTCACCCTGGGAGGCCTATCAGTAGATTCAGATGGAAAAGGACTTAAACCATAATTAATAACTAGTAGGTGCTTTCCCAGGGCAGTTTCCTTATTTGATGAGCTGGAGCAGGGACCTCATTCATCTGCCTTCCGCTTCTGCCTGAACCACCGCCTTCACTATAGGACCTGGACAGAAGATAGAGTGAGGGCAGAGTTGAACGCTTCCTGTTCTCGCACCTACTCTGTAGTGCCAGAGGAATCAGCGAGCGGGATGCGGCGAAGTCGAGATCAAGGAATTCATCCCGGCCTACTATATAGTTAAATTCAAGAAAGATCATCAAATCTCGGAATTCATTCAGGACAGGAAAAGAATGAGAAAGAGATAGAAGAGAAGC
>NC_133875.1:1436514-1447072 GCF_044706935.1 Curcuma longa
GCCGACTCCTCAAGCATCCGGGACAGCTCCTTACCCCTTTGGGTTAGTTGATCTCGGATCTGCCTCAGTTCCTCCTTATCCTTAGCCCGAACCGAGGTCATCTCTTGCTCGAGACTCTCTATCTTTTTCTTGGGCCTTCAGCAGTTCGGCCCTGTAGTGCGCAGCTTCCTCACTACTCTTGAGGGCGGCCGCTTTAGCCTCTTGCAGCTCCCGCAGCCGCTCGGCATCCTGAGTCCGCAGTGCTTGCATTTGTCGGTCCAACGCCCCGACTTGGCGGTTCAAGTAGAGGAAGCGAGTGTGCATCTCCATGTGTTCGACCCAAAACTGCTCGAGAGAGTCCGATTAGCCACAAGAAAACACAAAGAAAACACAAGGTTGAGCGAAATCAGAGATATTCACCCGCAAAATGTGGAAGTTGCCTCGATAGCTCAGCTCGGAGGTGTTTATCCCCCGGAACGAGTCGCCGCCCCGTATCGCCCGGACCCGATTCATCATATCCATCACCTCTTCCTGGGAGAAGGGTTTGTCGGCCGCCACGCGGGTCATATGCATCGATAGGAAGTCTGCGCCCGCCGAAGACGGTCGGGCGACCCTCGACCCAACCGAGCCCGAACCCGTTGGCCCCCCAGCTCCCGAGGACGAAGCGCCAGTCGGGGGCACCCCTCCCTCAGGTGGTATCTCCGTGGTCGGTGCCGGGGCCGTGACGTCAGCAACGGGTGGCTCTGGTATCGTTGGTTCCGCCTCAGCGACAGGAGTCGCCATTCCTCCTACGCCCAAGTCCACGTCAATTGTGTTAGCCGGCGCTGACGGCAGGGAGGGCTCGACTTCGGAAATCGGACCGGTCGCGCTGGCACCCGCAGCACTCGACGCAGGAGGCTGTCCCTTGGACGCCCGGGACTTTTTGAGCCGCTTCTCCTCGCGACGAACAGGGCTGGACTTCTTAGACCGCTTCCCTTCGTGGTCATGGTGAGCGGGAGCGATGATGCTTCTTCTTGGAATGGGAGGAAGAAGATTTCTTCGATCGGCTCTCCTCCCCCGATACCTCCTTCCCTTCTTTGTCGAAGGACGCAGGTCCTCCGGCCCCTCTATCGCGAGATCTCCCTCCCGAATGGAGGTCTCAGGCTCCGCCGACACGGGGAGCTGTCCTTCCCCCTGGGGTGCTATTGTCGCCAACGACTACACCGACTCGCTCTCGGGAGCGATTCGACTCCTTCCGGCGGCAGTCGACTTGGTGGGGGTGACCAGCGCCTCCAACGCCGCCCGAGTCCACTTCAGGCATTTGTTAGTTGACGCGTCCATCCAAACGTCGTCTGCCAAAGGAAAAAAGGAAAGCTGAGTTAGTTATTACAGAAGCTCGCATAAAAGTACAGCTTACCGAGGGCCGCCGAAAGCTCAGTGGTGATGGGGCTCAGACCGGCTCGGAAGAGAAGGCCTTCCTCCCTCACTAACTTGTTGACATCAAATTGAAGGCCCTTCAGCGACTCGGATGCCTCCAAATAAACCTTATTCTTCTTGTAGGGTTTGAGGACGGGCAGAGCCGGGAGCTCGGCCTGCCATTCAGTCGGGAAGTCGAAGGGACTCGGGGGAGAAAGATAGAAAAATTAGGGTGTCAACCCTTGTTAGAAGTCGGGTACTCGGTCAGAAAAGGGAAGCCCGGTTTCGCGTTGAAGAAAAACACACCCGCCTTCTTCATCTTGGGGTAAAAGAAAAAGTGAAAGACAGTGGGATACTAGGGGAATTTGATACATTCGGAATACTAAGACGACCCCGTAGAGGAGTCGGAAAGAGTTAGGCGCTAATTGATTCAGAGGGATCTGGAAGTACTCGGCTATCTCTTGAAAGAAGGCTGGAATCGGGAATCGAAGTCCTCCTTCCATCTGACCCTGGAAAAAGGTTAGGAAGTCGGGTGGAGGGGTGTGTGCTCGGTGATGGCGTTCGGGAACCTCAATCCTATACTGACTTGGGATTTCATACTTAAGCCTAAGACTGGATCAGGACTGAGTAGTAAAGGTACTAGACAAAGACTCGTACTAGCGGGCAGACTTGTCGGACACAGGTTTATCAGACGCAGGTTCGTTGGACGCCATTTCTAAGACCACTGCGGACTTCTACGAACGCGACGAGAAGGAAACCGAAAGCAATAAGGAAGAGGGAGGGCTTACTTAAATCTAGAAGCGAAAGAAGACTGAGAGGAGCGGCGGAAGCAGAAACCAGGGAAGGACGAAGACGAAGATGAAGATGGCGATGCAGGCGCTGCGCGCCTGTCACCCTTCGACATACTTATACCAAACCCTACTGCTCCTCGGCCGTCCGATCAAATGATGGAAAAAAGGCGGGATCAACTTGCCACCTTCCGATGATTTGCATTTCCGAGGCAAGATCTCCGTCATTAAGGCGGCGATTCGTCCGTCCCATCGGACATCCCGCCGCAGTAACCCATGCCTCGGAAATGATCCACACCATGCCGACCACGTGCCCACCGGCCGAGCTAGCCATTGTCTCCCCGACACGTGGCAGCTTCGCACGGGTAGCATACCTCAGGAATATCAACCGTCATAACCCGACTCGGACTCGGGCCTCACCCAGTCTAGTCAGTCGAACGCACGTCTCCTTCGACTAGACTTGTGGGAAGGCTTGTGTTACGGTCGTAAGGATACGGAGGCGGATCGGATCGTGAGTGACACCCGAACCGAGTCGACAGTCTTCAAGCGTACGACCGAGGCCCCGACAGCCCGAATCCGAATCCCTGGGTAGCTCCCCGGATAGGCCCGATCCGAGTCCGAAAGGCCGGTTCGTCATTAAAGGATTCGGAGGACACCGCCGAGTCGACTCCTCACCAGTCCCGATGGACGACATCGCCGAGTCGACTCCTCGCCATGTCTGCCTGGTCAACGTCTTCGAGCCGACTCCTCGCCAGGCCGTTGGTCAATTCCAGCACAAGCTCCCACCACCCCCATGTACTATCCCATCGACCACTCCTCCGTTTGTACTGTAGTCTGACATTCCCCTGCCAGGTGTGGCGCTCCGCCGTCCGAAGTACACCCCTGTCCCAGAAAGTACCGTCACCTGTCCTCTACCATCCTCGCGTCACTCCCCTACCCGTACGTCCCGCATCACAGGGGTAACCCCACCTCACCTTCTCCGTGGTACGGTATTCGTCTCCTATATATAAGGAGAACCCCCTCAGCGGGGGAGGTATGCAATCCCAATCTCTTGCCTAATTCGTTTTCGTCTCCTTCCTTCCTCTCAACACTGACTTAGGCATCGGAGTGGTCGCGCCGGTCATCCCGGCCTTCCTTCTCACGGTGTCTGTGTTTTCAGGTTTCCGGTGAGCTTCTGCGCCCCTCCATCCGCCTTCATCCCGGAGTGCTGTTGAGGCAAGGTCGCGCATCCAAAAGCCGATCTTGACGGGAACAAAGCTTCTGTGCCCCTCCATCCGCCTTCATCCCGGAGTGCTGTTGAGGCAAGGTCGCGCATCCAGAAGCCGATCTTGACGGGATGAGGTTGCGGCTGTGAACAGGAAGAAGAGAGGAAAAGGAATCTAGGGCTACGTTGGGCTTCAATCTGAGGTAAGCTATGAATCCATTCTGAGGTAAAATCTAGTTGCTTCTAGTTGATTAATAGAGATAAACCATGAATGTAGATTGGTTTTAGTTAGGAAGTTTTGATACATTGATCAGAAATTGATTAGGGTTGTTAGATCTTGATAAGGAGGGATTTAATTTAATACCGATTGATTCGGATTAGGTTGATTTCAAGTAAAATACTAAGTTGTGTAACCTTGGGATTAGGTTAAATTAGATGGGTTGGTTTAACCTAAATGTTGGTTTAGAATTTACGTTATGGTAAATTTAATACGATAGCGTATTTAGTGTTGTATTATTGTTTGTTGCAGGATTGAGTTGTTGGTCCTACACGGAGTCTGGTTATTCTCTGGGGATTCTGATTGACGGTCGTCTAATCAGGTGGGTACTCCTGTGCTTGGTCAACACAGGTTCTCCTTTCGTAGTGCACGATTACTTTATTACTATTCTTATCATAGTCGTTGCTTGATTCATGGACTTGATACTTATCTTTGACCTTAATATGATCTCTTGTATGTTGCTTTTATCTATCTTGTCGATACTCTTGTTACTGATGATGCTTATCTTGTTGATACCTTGTGATACCTGTTGCTTGCTACTTGCTAGTTGACCCTTGATATGATCTAATAACTATCCTGTTGCTCCTGCTGTTAACCTAGTTGACCTTTGATGACCTAGTTGACCTTTGACATGATCTAATGCTATTCTGTTGCTACTTCTGTTGACCTTGCGATGCTCTGATTCCTATCATGTTGATACCTTTGCTAATCATGTCAGTTACTCTGTTGATACTAGTGTTAGATGTTGTTTGACACACGTTATCTGACCCTGATTTATTTATCCACTGTTAGACCAGTATTACTACTGTATTCTCGACATATGTTGACCTTCATAAATTCCTGTTGAGCATGCTAATTAATTAGCTATTACATGTTGGGATGATCATCATGCATCCATAGTAGTTGTAGGTGTTGTTTGTTGATGGATCTTACCTGCACCGCGTTGTGGTGCCACATAGGTAAGAGGTTGCACTACAGTTGGGTGCGACCAGGACTGGCTACATTGCCCTCCTGCCACACTGCCCCTCCCCACTTATCTTTAGTGGCCAGTTGTCGGAGCTGTGCAGTATGTCATGTCTTGGCCCCATTTCACTGAGCTCTGGGAGAGTGACTGGGACGACGAGTGCGGACAATGACGGATATTTTGGTTGCGTTGATTGATGCATATTACATGCATTTGTTGGTAGGACTATTACATAGTTTACTTTATTCATATGCTTGTGGATTGTTGCATTTACTTGCTATGATTGTTGCACTTGTATGACATTGCATACATGCTTACATGTACCTGATATCTATACCATGTTGCACAGTTGATCTTTTCGTATCGTCTCAGTTGATATACCCTGTTTGATCAGTTGATATACTTTTGATACTCTGTTGATACCTGCTGCCATGTATATCTTGTTTCTTTTATACTTGATTATCCTGGTTATTATATCTTTGTTATCCTTTCTGATATCTCTACATGCACTATTTCCTGTACCCACTGAGCATCTAATGCTCACTACCCAGACCCTGGGGTTATTTTGTTTTCTCCCCAGGTAACAGATAGGTACTTGGAGCTTGGAGTTTCGGTCGGCTGCTGCTGTCTCACTTCGGAAGGTTTTCCTGTTAGTTGCATTTAGTCTGTCGTGGTCTCTAGTTATATTTACTATTTCGTGGACATGTAGTTATGGTTTGGATTTGTTATGACTGTAATTATGTTGGATTGCATTGTGGGTATTTGTTACTTCGGATTTTCGATGATTTGGCTTTATGGACTTTGCATATTCTGGTTATGGTGCATGTGATAGTGTTATGTGGTCGTGTAGGCCTTATATCCTGTCTGGGTTGTGTAGTATGCATGTGTCAGTGGTGTATGGCCGTGTAGGCCTTTACTTTATATGTGTTGATTGTTGTGTGTGTCTATTGGACGTGTAGTCCTATTCTAGCCGCCTATGGCCGTGTATTTATGCATGTATTTAGGGAGAATTGTCACAGTTACTGGGGAGATACTGTCGAAATTTTTCGGACGGCCTTCTCGGGGCGTGACATTTCCCAAGCCTTATAATGAGCTCTTTCTTCATTGCCACTAGTATCAATAATAGCAGTAAGTTTCTCTACTTGGAATGTCAAATCAAGATCCAACACACTAAGGTGAAATTGGACTTGTTCACTCCAATCAAAGAAATTCAGCCCATTAAAAATAGGAACAGACGTAGCAAGCGAATGTAAAGAAACAGGAACATGTACTGCAATTAACACATGTTTAACATTAATACTTTGAATCATAAATTAATATATAAAATGGATTCAGACGACAAATAAGCATTCTATGTATATTAATATTTTCCTTTGGATGATACATCAACATACAATAATAATTCTAATGATACTAATAGATTTAACATTATTTAGTAATGACATATGCACTAATTAGAAATAATTATTTTCTTTAGATATATAAATAAAATTAATAGTGCATAAACACTACCAATAATCATATCCATTAATTATAAGAACAATTAACCAATCTTTGGGTGACCCATAAATGTCTTACAACAATGAACTTCAATTGACCCATAAATCAATAATCATGATATCGTATATAGCATCAAAATCTATGGGTAATTGAAATATAATTATATAATTTAGAATTAAATAACTTACAGATTTGACCACTTTGTGATTAACAATCTATCATACTTTAATTTCTAAATATTAAATAATTCATAAACAATTATGTTCACGTACAAACTTTAATTCAACAATATTGTAAAATGCATTATAGGCAAATATTAATATTAATAAAAATTGTCATATGCAGTACATATAATTTATTTTACTGAAATTATTATATGCAACCATATAGCCAACAATCTTTTAAAATAATATATTAAATTGGCTAATAAATTACTAAAATATTAATTTAATATGGATATAATATTCTATTACATATTACAATAATATATTTTTAATTGAAGTTTACATCTAACAATTTCAAAACAATGTATGACTAATATATTGGCTTTACATATCAATTCTAAACATCACCAATAATTACAATTCATCAATTTCAAATACATATATGTATATATGCAAATTTGAAAATTGTTGTATCTGAATGTTCCCAGTCTTAACATGCATATCTCGGCATAACAGTAATAAAGTGCAACATAAAAGTCGAAATCATAAAAAAGTCATAAATAATTTCTATAATAGTGTGCAAGTCTAAAATAAAAGTACATAAGTCTAAGAAATAAACAATAGAAAAGCAATTCACTTTATACCACTTTGATTAAAATATAATTGTTGAAATAGTCAATAGAGAAAAAAATGGCATTCTTATCTTATGCCAAATCCTTGTTTAACAAGTCATGATACTTATTAGAATTGAGAATTGCACAGCGCGCGAATAAGCATTTCGAAAATTCTTAAATTTTTATGATTAGGATTCATAAAAATTAGGGAAAATAATTATACATAAAGAATCACAAATTTCACAACCTCGCTCTCATACCACATGTAAATATAAGTTTTCTTAAAATTTATAATTTAAAAAATTAAAATATAAAAGATCTTAAAATTTATAATTCTCATTTATAAAGCTTTTAGATTGATAACTTACCTTGATCCATGAGAAAGGAAATAATGACTGTAAAAGAAAATTGCTACAAGTCTCAATCTATCTCTTTCCCTTTCACTTTTTTCTTCATACCTTTCTAATGACTATGGTGAAGTGACTTTTCTAAAAGAGACAGAACTTATATACGTAAATAGCCAACTTCCATCAAGTTGGCTACGTGTAATTTTTGGAAATTAAAATAACTTCTCATAATCTCATAATAACCAATAACTCCCTTAAATTAATTAATATTTCCCATGAGTCACACTTTAATAATTTATTTATTATTTATTATTTATTATTATTATTATTATTATTATTATTATTATTTCTAACAAATAATCCATGTTCTTAATGCACCCATCAATTGACAATTGCAAAGGAAAAAAATACTAAATCAGGTGCGGAAGAAACAGATCGATAATTATACAAGATAGGGGAAACCTAATTCAAATCCTAACCTTTTAACTCGCTAACTAAGTGCAAGCCTCGAGATCCGACGGGCGGAAGTCACTGTTCCTCGACGGATCCCTACACATTCCGAAGAGCTAGGGGCATGGTGCTTCTTCCTTGGTGGCGGAGGCCGCTGAGAAGCAGCACTCCCATCACTTGGCCATCTCCCAGCCACCGCCTCTCAGACCTCCATGCGAAGTTTCAAAGATGGGAGGGACGAGCCCCCAGGGGCGTGGCGCACCAGTAACCACACTTCCTCTCCAACGCCACTACCACGGTTCGATTCCTCCGGGGCGCGTCCCGCTGGGTATTTTCGCCTGGGGCGTGGCAGTCGACTGTGCTGGTCGGGCATGTGGATCAAATCTTGATAACGGGTCGAAGTGCAGGTGCCGGTGAATCCTCCTGATTTACCCTCGTTGCCCGGTGGGGACTCTCGTTGAAGGCCGTGGGGCAGGGCCGGTCAGCCAAGGGGACTAGTTGGTGCTGAATGCCCAGACACCCCTTGTAAATCAAAAAAAAAAAAAAAAAAAGATGGGAGGGACGAGGAACAGACGGCGGGTGATGGTGTTTTAAAATTCCCACTTTGTGTGGTCGTGCCTAATGGCGGGAACCGCGGCAAAGAGCGGGAAAAGTTAAAATGACAATTTTTACTGCGTGTCAGCTTTGCAAACATAAGAATGAGGTAAGTATGTAGTCAGACACTACTTGTAGGGTTAATTGAATTTTCAAAAAAGTTATATAAAAATATTAAAATTATTTTAAAAATTTATATAACTTCAATTTGCATTGTCTAGTTATATATTTGATTAATCTTATATCAGTTGCAAATTTTATCTTTTTTTTAAATAATATAATTCAGGTTTTCAATAAGTTATTATGACTCGACTAATTCTGAGATGACCGATTCAGCCCCACATAAGTTTCCCATTGGTCTCCAAAGGTAAACCTCAGAAGTGCAATAGCAAGACATCGAAAGTCGGCCAATTTGATCGTCGTCGTCCCTATAAAACCATCATGGTTAAGAGATCATTGGAACAAGAGGAAGGGAACCACTTTGATAAAATAATGAACTCAAGTTTGAGTTTTAGATAAGTTATCAAAGAGAGGGAATAGAAAATAGGAAATTTGTATATAAATTTTGGCTAAATTGTTAGTTTTTGAATCAAGAAGGTTAGGAAGAACCTTTTTGATGTATGTTAAAAGGGAAGAATAGAAGGACGATTTAAGTTAGAAAAAATTCTCATTTAAATTTTGGCATCGGAAATGATTCAATGGAGAATGAAAGATTTAAGTTAGAAAATCTTTATTTAAGTTTTGGTATAGAATATAGGAAGTTGGGTTAATGGATCAACTAGTCTAATTAAATATATTGTCAAATATCAAAAAGTGAATGATTACTAATGCAATTGATCCCTTAGTCAAGGTTGACTAACCTAGTTAAGGTTAACCATGATTTAAGATTTTTATGTTTGAGTAATATGTGGAACTAATATGTTTGATGCGACAAAAGGTGATTTCGCTCACCCCAAGTGACCTAGTATTGTTGACCCCACAATGAGATACAGGCATGTCAATCAAGTACTGAGCAAGGTACAACAACAGAATATGCTTGATGATTAGACATGAGGTGTTAATTAAGTTATTTGATAGTGAAAGAAGTCTCAATGGGTTGAGGTTGATTGAACATTATGTATTTGTTGATAGGAAGCCCAAATGAGTCAAGGTTAACTAAACACTTGGTTAATAGGAAGTTGGTCACGGATTGAATTCAGGCAGTTGACGAGAAGTTCTAATGGATCATGGAGGATTGATGTTCAGCATGTGTGTAAAAGTTTTGAAGGATTAAACTCTAGACAGAAAGTCCTAAAGGAGGGAACTACAGACACTAGAAGTCTTAGCAATAAGGCTAGGAAAGGAAAAGTTATATAGTAGGATGAGATTGGTTAGATATTAGGCAATGAGGAATGTCCTTGAGACGAGGAGTATCTAGGCAAATGAAGTTTTGTGAATTGAGGTCGATGAGCACTAAGCAAACAAGAAAGTCCCCTAGATGTGAAGTTTCTTGGCATGACATGAATTTAACCAAGGTGTGGCTGGGATTAGAATGTTAATCAACTAATGAGTTATAAAATTGTGGTTTGAGTGAATTCAGAGCATAATTAATTAACTAACAATGTCCTAGCAATCAACTGTGCATTAAACTGGAGTTGAAATCAGAAGGAATAAAATATTTCTATTCTGGATGCAAACCTAGTTGACTAGGATGGGTAGTCGACTAGAGACTTAGTCATTAGATGATGCAGTCATAATGGAAAATTCGATCTCAAATTTTATCTAAATTAATTGACTAAAAGTAGCATTTTAGTCGACTAAAGACATAGTCAATGGGTGATGCGGTCTAGTTCCAACCCGATCTACATTGTTGGGTCGAATCTACTAAAAAGTATATTATAGTTCAGTAAGGCAGTTAGTTGACTAAGAAACAAATTGTAATCAACTACACTAGACAAAAGGTCAATATAAGTCAATCTCATCAAGATTTAGAGATCAATACTTGTGTTTAGTTTTAGAGAGAGTGTTGTTGCATTCTAGGGTCTACTTAGCGATGTATAGTAAGCAACACGAGTTCAATTATTTTTCATCTTGTAATTTCCTTTCATATTATAATAATATTATTTTATTTGTATTTTTTATCCTTCCTTGTATTTGTTGTGCAAAGACATATTGGTGGAAGATCAAGTCTGTCGAGGGAGTTGGGTATCACTAACCATAGGGTGGGATTTTGAACTATATCCTTAATTAGTCTAGGTTGCCCCCATTAATATTTGACTCCATGGACTCATATTATGGGGTTG
>NC_133875.1:1447172-1615014 GCF_044706935.1 Curcuma longa
ATAAAGGGTGGAAGTCAGCCGGCGCCGGTGATAAATCATGCTCCATATACTTCACATCAGGCCGGTCAAGATGGGGCTGCAAGTGGCGTTGGACAACCCCCTTTGCGAAGGAATTAGACGGAGCTTTTCAAGGATAATTGCCACATCACGAAAGCTATGGGTCTAGATCAGTATGAAGCGAAAAAAGCAAGGTTAGAGTTCAACTATGATGATATTGACAGTGTGGAAGAATCGGTTGGCTATTGTCTTGTAGGTTGTTTCATGGGAAGGCATTCGGGCAGAAACGGGGTGTGTATCATTGGCTCCAAATGGAGGATTCCCCATCGATATTTCATGCATAAAAGTGGATGGGTGATGTTCTGTTTTAACAAGGAAGAAGACAGGGAGACAGTGCTACATGGCGGACCTTATTTCGTCTTCGGTATTCCTCTATTCTTGAAGATCATGCCAAAATGCTTCATGTTTGAAGAAGATGGACGATATGTTTCAGCGTGGATACAAATACATGGGCTCCCTCCAGATTGTTGGTCACAATTGGTGTTAAGCAAAGTTGGCTTTGAGGTGGGCAAACCATTGTACACGGATAGCTTGACGCGCACGCGGGAGAAATTGGATTATGCACGGCTAATGGTGGAGATTCCTACCTTTGGAGAGCAAATCCATGAGGTTCCCATAACTCTTCCAACAGGGGTTCAAGTGGACTTGAAGATCATATATGAGATGACTCCTGCGTTTTGTCAAGAATGCAAAAAGATGGGCACCAAACTGAGACTTGTCAACGAAGGGAGGAACAGGTTGGACAGCGGCATACTCGGGCTGAGCACCAACCCCGAATTGATATAAATGCACATGATCAAGGGCGGCCACGATCTCAATCTGATAGGGGTTAAGGGCGGCAAAGAACAAGGTATCAAAATCGTACAAGACCGAGGTGGAGGTCAATGCAACAACAACCAAATGTTACGGTGTCGGAGGCTCAAGAAGGACTTGCGATAGTTTTGACATGCAGCCCTGTCCTGGTGGCTATTGTGCCCCCAAATGATGGACATGTTGAGCAGCAAGGTACGGGTACGAGAGTGCCACAACAGCCCACACAAGTGGTGGGGAGGAATGAAGAATTGCTAGCAAGAAGAAGTGGTCAATCGGCCACAAGATCCAGTAGTACAGCTGGCCTTTACAGGTGGGGGGAGTTCCTCCTCCTCCTCCTCTTCGTCATCAGACGCGTTATGTGATGGTATACCGGCTGGTGAGGACCGTTGTACAACATTGGAGACATCTATATCCTTTATAGTGCCTCCAGCTACCTTAGCAACTGCAAATGTGGACAATGGGAGTAGCACACTGGTTCCAACGGTTGGACGTACCCTAAACCCTAAACATCGGGCGCGAGCAGCTCGAAAAGGTGGACAATGAAGGTGGCTTCATGGAATATTAGGGGCTTCCACAAGCCTCTAAAGCATGGGGGAGTGCAACATCTTCTCCGGCAAAAAGACATTCAGGTTTTGGCGTTATTGGAGACAAAGTTAAAGGTTGACTCTTTAAGCCCAATTTTACAACGAAGGTTCTCAGGTATGGCGCATGCACATAACTTTGATTTTTCTAGTCATGGACGAATATTACTTCTATGGGATTCCCAGAGGGTGGATTTGGACATTCTAGTAACTACGGAGCAATATATGCATTGTCATATTCGTTGTTGTATTTCTGGCAGGAGCTTTCTGGTCACTTTTATATATGGGCTTCATTCTATTGTCACACGGCGGCCATTATGGGAGGTGCTTACGGATTTGGGGAACTCTATTTATGCTCCGTGGATGGTTATGGGGGATTTCAACACTTTTCTATCCATCGATGAAAAGCAAGGAGGGCACCGGTCACCAATCATGAAATGAGGGATGTGCAAATTTTTTCCCAAGCATGCGGATTTGTGGACCTTCGATCAATTGGAACTCGCTTCACATGGTCAAATGGTACAGTATCTTGTAAGCTTGATCGAGTTTTGGTTAATCCATTTTGGTTGATGGCAGATTTTGATGCATATGCAGAGTTTATGGCATTGGGTTGTCTCTCCGATCATTCTTGTGCCATAGTGCATACATTGGGAAAGAGTCGGTCGCCGAATCGATCTTTCAAATTTCTCAATATGTGGACATTGCACAAGGATTTTGAGGCGGTTGTAAGAGACTCATGGACAGCCCCAGCAATGGGGAATGCCCAATTTGTACTCAAGACAAAGTTGCTTCGCTTGAAAGGTTGTTTGAGGACGCTCAACAAGGAGAATTTTTGTCACATTTCGGAGCGTGCACAGAGAGCAAAAGAGGAGTTGGTGGTGGTTCAGAGGGGTATTCTTGATGGTGGTCCAGCACCTTTGGAGTATAGTAGTATTTGAAAACAAGTCAATCTCTTAGCCGAGGTGAAAAGACAATTTTATCAACAACGGGCCAAGAATGTGTATCTAAGGAGTGTGGACAAGTGTACCAAGTTCTTTCATGATGTGGTGAAGCGAAACAATAAGTGTAATATTATTATTACACTCCTAAAGTGAAACGGTGATCAAACGGAGAGTATAGAGGAGGTTGCGGAGGAGTTCATGGATTATTTTCATGGTTTGCTTGGACATGTTGGAGAGGGCAGCAGCTTGGGCAGCATGGACAGCATGGGTCGGACACTGTTGAGGAGCCAAACTGAGGATCTTTGCAAGCCGGTGGAGGTGGAAGAAATACGGGCTGCCTTGCACGACATTGGGAGTGGAAAAGCCCTGGGTTCGGATGGATATGGTTCAAAATTCTTTCTCTCTGCTTGGGATATTGTTGGTAACGATTTAGTTGCAGCTGTGCAGAAATTTTTTCAGGATGGCAAACTGCTCAAACAATGGAATCACTCCTTGATTTCACTTGTGCCGAAGGGCGATCATGCGGTGAGTGTTACGGATTTTAGACCAATCTCATGCTGTAATGTGGTTTATAAAATCATCTCAAAGATACTTGTTGGGCGATTAGCGGTGGTCTTAGAATTCTTATTAGACCCGGCACAAGTGGCTTTCATTAAGGGAAGGTCTATTGGTGACAACATCTACTTGACTCAAGAGTTACTTCGTAAGTATGCAAGGAAGCGGGTTTCTCCTCAGTGCATGATTAAATTGGATTTAAAGAAAGCGTTTGATATGGTTAATTGGGAATTCCTTCTTTCGACACTTGTTGATTTTGGTTTTCCCCAATAATTTTGTAATTGGATTAAGGAATGCATTACTACGGTTTCCTACTCTATATCTTTGAATGGTGGGGTGTATGGTTTCTTTAGTGGAAGGTGTGGCCTTCGATAACGGGATCCACTTTTCTCCTTTATTATTTGGCCTATGCATTGAGGTATTATCCCGAAAACTTCATGGCATTTCCACTTTGACTACTTTCCATTTTCATCTGATGTGCAAGGAGGTTGGTCTTACACACCTTGTATATGTGGATGATCTCATGCTATTTTGTTGTGCGGATGGGTCTTCTATGCAACATTTGAAGGATTGCTTGGATTTCTTTGGGGAGGTATCGGGTTTACGAGCTAATCCGCAAAAATCACATATTTTCATGGCCGGTGTAGAGGCTACTATCAAGAATCAATTACTTCAAATCATGGGCTTTCATGAAGGCTCCTTTCCCTTTAGGTACTTGGGCATTCCCTTAGCGGCGGAGAAGCTTCGTATTGCCAATTATGAGCCACTTTTGGACGCTATCACTCGAAGGATTAATGTGTGGCCCAAGCACACGTTATCTTACGCTGGTAGATTGAAATTGGTGGGCACGGTTCTTCAAGGTATGGTATGTTTTTGGCTATCTATGCTACCAATTCCAAGTGGGGTAATTGAAAAGATCAAGGCTATTTGTCGAAGTTTTGTGTGGTCTTCTAAGTGGTCTCCTATCTCTTGATCTAAAATTTATCTATCAAAGAAAGATGGAGGTTATGGTCTTCGGGATCTCCACGCATGGAATGAAACTTTGCTAAGTAAGATACTTTGGGACATACAATCTCGGAAGAATTCTCTATGGGTGAATTGGGTGCATCATCATTATGTTAAGAATGCAGATTTTTGGGCATAGAATGCAAAGCTTTCAGATTCTCCTCTAATTAAAAAACTTATTGAAATCTGAGACAAGATTATCCACAGCTCGAATGGTGTGGAGAGGGCTAATATGACTATGATAGATTGGTTTGTTGGTGGAAAAAAAGGGGTTTCTAATGCTTATCATTTTTTCATGCCACGGGGTTTGGAGGTAGCTTGGAGTCCGGTGGTGTGGAGGTCGGAAGTTCTGCCTAAACATCGGTTTATCTTGTGGATGTTAGCAAATGGGCACTTGAGGACCAAGGATCGCGTGGAGTATGAGCCTAACAAGTTGTGTGAGTTATGTCAACTTCATGAAGAAACCAATCACCACTTATTTTTTGAATGTCCCAAGGTTTGTGAGGTATGGGGCAAGGTCAAACATTGGCTCGGTATTGGGCAAAATGTTACTTCTTTTGAGGAGATGCAGTAGGTTCTTGGGTGGCATTACAAGAATGGGCGACGGAAAACTAAGGCATGCTACCTCGGCATCTCTAGCTTGATATACTATATATGAGAGGCACGAAATCGAAAGCGTTATCAAGGCATTATCCCAGATTTTGATTGAATTTTTTCGCAAGGTGCAGGTCCATGTGTGTCGGTTTGTAGATCTCAAGTCACGGTAGCATTCAAGCTGTCAGTGGCTCTGTTCCTGAGATGAGATTGATTTTGTGGTCTGTGGTGCTTTGTATGACCCGTAGATGAGCATGCAAGTGTTGTGATGTGTGGACATGTGGGGCTATGGTGTCTTGGTGTTGGTGGTGTCATGGGTTTGATATAGTTTCTTATGTGATAGGTCATATGTGTGTGTGCTCAACGGCTAGTGTTGTCTGGGCTATGATGCTGATCTTTTGATTGTACATTTAAGAGGTCTAATCTCTTTTATTTTATCTATATATGAATTATTTTTTAAAAAAAAAGAATGAAAGTTAATATCCCAATGTAAATAGAGATAAGAAAGATGATGAATATAATAAATGATGATAAATATAGAACATATAAAATTTGACTCATTATCCTTGCTAAATTGATCCAAACGTTGCAATTGATAATAAAAAATTTAAAAATGTGTCCTTTTTGATAAATATCAAAAAATTACATGCGCATTTTATTTAAGGATTATGTGATGTATTAACTTGCCGTATATATTAAATTATTTATTTATAAGTACTTACGAATATCCAAATCCATCTAACTAATCTTAAATATTTTCAATTACAAATGCCCGACATAATATAATTTAATAATAATAATAATAATAATAATAAAGTACTCAAATTTTACCGCGCACGAGGGATTCACGTGCGTGTGTGTGCGTTGCCATTCCTAGTCCAAGTAAAGTAGTTAACTCACGTGGCTTATTTCGAACCTTTTATTAAGTTTTGCTGTTTAATTTGATTTCTTTCTTCTCCGTCGTCGTCGTCGTCGATCGTCACTGGAAGACTGTTCAGTCGGCGAGGAGATTTGACGCGACGCCCTCGATGTTTCTCCAAAAGGTACGGCCTTTCTGATTTGGTTTGGGGATTTACTTCGTCGAGAACGAACGAACGAACTCCTCGTTCGCTGAGATTGGATCTGGGTTTCAGGCATGGAGGACGGCGGCTTTCGGGCTGTACGGGTTCACGCAGTTCACGAAATCTGGCTTCCAGTAATTTCTCGTCTCAAAACTCTTCCTTTGTTCTGTTAATTTGCAGACATTGTTCTTGCTGGCTATTTGATTTGGGTCGCATTTCTACTCCTTTTTTTTGCTCCGTGGAGAACATGAATTTCGTTCTCTAGGTTAATACTGGAAAACTTCCTCCAAGTAATACTAGGACGATGTTTTCATGTTGTTTTTGTGACGTTTTGATCGAGTGAGAAATTCCATGAATTTCCTGTAAAATAACAAGCTAAATGCCTCTGAAATAATCCCGGCCAGGCCTGTTTGTGCGCTCTATAAGTGTAAATTGAAAGAAAATGCTAATTTCAGAGTTGTGGCTGTCTTTTTTTCCCCTTCTGGACCATCTTCGTCTGTGGTATATAACATGGGGATTCTATTTCCTGAAACATATTCAACGTGATAACCTCTTTGGTCGAGGATTTTACCATGATCAAAGTATAAATCATGTATTATCTTTGCAAGAATGTCACATTAGAAGTTTCCACTAATTGAGACATTGTGATGGATAGTGATTATCCTACGACTAATATTGATTTCGTTGATCGACTGCGAACATCGGAAATCAATTTTCTAAAATTTATTAATTCGGAAGAATATCAGAAGATAAGGAAATAAATGGCATTGTCGAAAATTGTATTAAACTAAAAATTTTTCTTTAAACATCAACTAACAAGATGCTTATATAGAATCAAATCCTAACTTGTACAGAAAGAAACGAAATCCTAATAGAAAGGAAAAATTCTTAACAGACTCGAAATCCTAAAAATCCTAAATGAACATAAAATTCTCAAATATGAAAAAATTAAAATTTTCAAAATTACTCAAAATACTAAAAACCCTAAAAATTATTAAAAATAAAAAATATCAAAAATAATAATAAAATTCTTCGGATCCTCATACATCAATCGCCCCAAGTTGAAAAAACTCGTCCTCGAATTTAGTGTAGTATTAGGTGGTCGCCCAAGAAGATTCATAATTTCATCTTAGAACTTAAGTATGTCCTTGTAACAGTTGACAAGTAGAAGCACTTCATTTTTCAACTCAATTAGTCTTTGCCCTGACTTTTTCATAGCCTTTCCACTACTATCAACTCTTCATTGAGGTGAGTCAACATATAAATCTCCTTAGCATAATTTCTAATTGTTCAATCCTCAATAATCCTTGCATTTGCTTTTGAATCAATGCTACAATTAGAAAATAGTACTTTCAGAAGAGGTTGCAAATTTGCAAAAGGGAGTGGTCCTGCGCCAATATTTTTCATGCAATAGCCACTAGAACTCTAAGATTTTGAACTTAAAAAAACTGACAGTAGCATTTTAGTCCCTGAATTCTCGACGAACTTGAACGTGATAAACGGTAACTTTTGTTTGTTGGGCTCATCGGTCACTATGAAGCACAACAATATAAGGCGGTCTGCATCAGTAGCCTTGGGTAGGTTGACCACCCTCGACACTTCCTCAGGATCTAAAAATTTCAGACCTAGAAGATCTGCGAGATTGAGTTCTTAGGGTTCATCGTTAAGGACGCAGCACCAACAACCCCAAAAAAGCGTTGCTTTTCACCAAAGCAAACAACAGCAAGAATCTCATGCTTCGATTCATCATTCAGAACCACATCAATGCCACACTGCCTTGCTACCGCAACATGCCACGCTCGTTCCCAAAGTCAAACCCAACTTCATCGACCTCATTATCATTATCATAAAGTGCCTCGTTATATATGTTGTACAATCAGCTTCCTTCTGAGGGGAGATCTGCAGCAATGGCTTCCAATAGCTCTTTCCGCGATGCCGGAAAGACTCGGACTCGAGCGTGTTCGGATTTCTGTGCTTGAGCAGTATAGTGCGGTATTTGTATGCGGTGGTACTCGGACGAGTCGGAGCAGTACCCTGTGGTACTCAGACAAGGCGGAGCGGTACTCGACGGTACTCGGACGATGCGGAGTAGTGCTTGGCGGTACTCGGATGAGGCGGAGTAGTACTCGGAGGTACTCGGCCGAGTTGGTGCAGTACTCAGAGATGCTCAAACGAGGTAGAAGAGTACTCGGCAGTACTCGGACAAGTTGGAGTTGTATTGGGTCGAGTCGGAGCAGTACTTGGATAAGGAAGAGAAGTACTCGACGTTACTCGGCAGAGTCGGAGAAGTGCTCAGCAGTACTCGGACGATCCGGAGCACTACTCGGTGTCGAGGCCTGGGGTTTCCACAGTGTCCTTAAAATAGATTCGTCCCCTCTTAAGTGCTTTCAAAGGTGATGGACGACTGTTTCCCAGGATACAACGACAAGACCGGCAAAACGATCAAGCACAGATCGTTCCCGCGAACCGATTACACCCAAAGGTTATCACCGGAGAGGGGAAGCAGGGATCGAGAACACTCTTACTGTGGTTTCAATGCCAGGTAATTAACTCGTCCATTCACCGCAGCCACCATTAATTTATACGTTACAAAAAATGGAACGGGATAGCAAAATGTTGGTTGATCCGCTTGGGCAAATTATGCCCTGATCGGTCATACATTCGACTTGCGCAGGTCGCGCTCGCACACGAGTCACCTTGCGGTTAGTGCAATCCGGCCTTGGATTTGCACCCCTGCGCACCCACGCGTGAGAGAGAGCCTCTTCCCATGCATATGTTCATAACATTAATGTTTGTGATACATTATAAACCAATTAAATTGCCCCTCAACTACTAATGTGGGACTAAACTCCTCCATATGAGGGTCTTCTCCATCCTTCCATTTCCTTGTTTCCATTCACATTTCCAACAATATATTGGCTCCCCAATTGACTCTGTCTCGTTTTCGTCATGCTGAATAAATTGAGGCACCGAATCAATGCAAGGTGAGGATGGAGACTGGGGCTTCGTCGATAAATAAATCAGGTTGCTGATTGTCATCAAACAAAGTAAGTTTTTGTTCTTCGATCAACACTTCGTCTAAGCCTATCTCCTCTTCGTCGGCATCGTAATAAATTGGATCACCAAATATTTCGATCTCGTCGTCGTCTCCGCCGCCTCTTGTGATCGAACGATTGGGAGAGTAGGATTGGTCGTACTCGATGTTGTCGAGGTTCGCATCTTCATGGTTGTCTTCACCGCCGTAAAAGGAAGGGGATGTAGAGGCGTTATAAAATTGGTGTTCTCTCAAAGATGTAAGTGGGGAGGCGGTTGATCCCGAATCCCTCAAAACCAACTTGCACTTCGACATCTCTCCTCGATTGGAAATTAATGATTTTTCAAAATGAGAATAAAGGAACTTACGACCTTTACGATCTTGTGCCGCTAGACGCTGGAATAACTTTGTGACCTGTCTCTATAACTCTTAAAGTATCTCATCACGAGTGTTATGATCACGATGCTAGACTTCCTCAATCGGAACCTACCTTGTCACGACCACAACGACGATCCATCGGATCTGCGAGCTTTGATACCAACTGAAGTCGGGCGGGATAATGATTATCCTGCGGACAATATTGATTCCGTTGATCGACTGCGAACGTCGGAAATCAATCTTTTAAAATTTGTTAATTCAGAAGAATACCAGGAGATAGGGAAATAAACGATACTGTTGAAAATTTTATTAAACCAAAAACTTCTCCTTAAACATTAACTAACAAGATGTTTATAGACTCAAAATCCTAACTTGTACAGAAAGGAAAAAAATCCTAATAGAAAGGAAAAATTCTTAACAGACTCGAAATCCTAAAAGTCCTAAACAGATTTAAAATCCTCAAATATAAAAAAATAAAAATTTTCAAAACTACTTTAAATGTCAAAAATCCTAAAAATTATTAAAAATAAAAATTATCAAAAATAAATAAAAATTTTTGGATCCTCCTACATCACATTGTCAGAGTAAGAAAGGTCCTGCTAGAGGATCTGGTCGCCCTACTGAGGCCATCTAGTTATAAATGAGGCACCAAGTGGTTGGTTATTGAGGATTCAAATTGAGCTGAGTCTGAGTCTGGAGTAAGGTCGGAATCTAACCACAATGTCAACCCCCATTTGGAATCAACTCTTATTAGTTTAGTTGTGAGTTGACTTCAAGAAGTCATGAGAAGTTAAGATGCATTTTTGTCAATAAAATATTGGTGTAATTCTATTATTAATCTTTGATGAGTTTGACAAGTTGGTTTAAACCAACAAGTCTAAGTAGTGTCTTAGCAAGCACATGAAATCAATTATATCAATGCTAATAGTTTTCAGAGAGTTCAG
Source organism: Curcuma longa (assembly GCF_044706935.1). Classification (NCBI taxonomy): domain Eukaryota; kingdom Viridiplantae; phylum Streptophyta; class Magnoliopsida; order Zingiberales; family Zingiberaceae; genus Curcuma; species Curcuma longa. The sequence continues at coordinate 1,457,136 of NC_133875.1, forward strand.
ATCAAGAATTTCTATCAGTTGTTCTCATGAGATCAACTGCATATTCCTTGTTGGCATTGCTGAAATTAATCTTTATTATTAGGGAGCATTCCAAAAGATTCAAAGAAGAAGACATGCAAGTTCAGATGGAAGGAAAAAATTGCATGGTTACAGGTGCTAATTCTGGTATTGGTTATGCAACCGCTGAAGGTCTAGCTTCAAGGTAAGGATGTATTTCATAGTTCAAAGTGTATTTTTATCACTTGTGATTGTAGATTGCTTTAACTTGGCAAATGTTCATCGGCATATAATGTCTCACATCATGTTAACAGAGGTGCAAATGTCTTTATGGTTTGCCGTAGTAAAGAAAGGGGAGAGGCTGCCCTGTCAAAAATTCAGTCAACCACTGGTAACCCAAACATCCATCTGGAGGTATTCCATCACCTTTCTGTATGTTTTATGTTTCAGTTGTGCTTTTCCACCGGTGACTGGACTATGAAGCAAAGCACTTTATTTCAGAAAATGAAACATTTAAAGGAATTTATCCTCTTACTCTATGCTGAGTGAAATCAGTACCTTTTCCAGGGCTTGAATTGTCTCAATTTCTTTATTATGACACACTTTTTTATTTTGCACAGGTCTGTGATCTTTCATCCATAAATGAAGTCAAATCATTTGCATCTAGGTTCTCTACAAATCAAAAGCCTCTTCATGTCCTTGTAAGTGTGATGAAGTAAATGTTATCGTAGCTGACAACTGTGGTTCTTCAAAATTCTCATATATCATTCAAATTATGATAAAAACGATGGAAGGAATTGAACTATCTTGCTAAATTTTTCTTAGTTATCATCCATGCTTTGTAATAGCACCTTTCAGTTGACAATAGTTTATACACATACATCTAGTTGTATGCCAACTTTCTTGAACTCTAATAGTTTATACACATACAATCACATTGATAAATGTTATAGGAGGTATAAATGCATATGAATTATATGGCTGATTGGGATAATATGTATTTCAGGTTAACAATGCCGGCTTACTAGAGCACAATCGAGTGAATACACAAGAAGGGTAATCACCTTCCGTATAAATGCTGATATATATTACCTTTGACATATCTCGAAGAAAACATTTACTTGCTTAACATTACTGTTCTCAACCAGATTGGAAATGAACTTTGCTGTTAACGTAGCAGCAACTTACACATTAACAGAGTTGATGATTCCATTGTTGGAAAAAGCTGCTCCTGATGCTCGAGTTATAACAGTTTCATCCGGTGGGATGTACACAACACCTTTGACGACAGATTTGCAGGTAACCTTTTTCCAATAGATGCATTGATTTACTTTCAATTTGTGAATCAAGAAGATGATACTATTATTATGTGCCATCTTGCAGTTCAGTGAAACCAAGTTCGATGGCACACTGCAGTATGCTAGAAACAAGAGAGTTCAGGTTTGTGAACATTGATGCTAAATTACACTTCCTTTTGATATCAAAATAAGTTGTTATTCTCTTTGCCTTCCTTCTTTCTGTTGTTTTAGGTAGCAATGACTGAAAAATGGGCTGAAACTTATAGCGAAAAAGGCGTTGATTTCTATTCGATGCATCCCGGATGGGCCGATACGCCTGGTGTAGCTAAAAGCTTGCCTGGATTTTCAGAAAGGTAATGGTTTGCTTTAGATGACTCCTCACTGTGCCTGCATCTGCATTTGTAAGACATGAATTGCTCACGATCATATGTTTTTCGATATGCCAGGCTTTCGGGCAAACTGCGAACAAACGAAGAGGGAGCAGATACTGTCATCTGGCTGGCTTTGCAACCGAAAGAGAGACTAAAATCAGGTGCCTTTTATTTTGACCGAACGGAAGCTCCCAAGCATCTGCGACTTGCTGGTACAGCTACTTCTCATGTTGCCATCGACGCCATTGTTAGGGACCTCCGTTCCTTGTGTGATCTACATTGATACTTTTGCATCTCCATGATTGTTCCAAGTCTTTTGTGCTTCAATTGAATCCATCACTCAATAATCTCTTTTTTCACATCCTTTTGTTGTACACCAATTATATATATACTTGTGGTTAAACCATAAATAGTGGCACTTGGGTTAATCCTTTTGTTCCAAGGGTTAATCCTACAGCAATCGTTTGTTTAAAGGGTTAATTGATTTGAATAGGCAACTTGTACTAATATGGGACTTGTTCTTTGTAATCGGGATTTTTAAAAATATTTTATATGATATATTTTAAGAAAATTATTTTCTAAAAAATTATATTTAAATATTTTAAATATATAACAGTATTTTTAACAAAAATTATGATAGAATATATATTACTTTGCCATTTGCTATTTATTATATTTTAAAAAATATTTTTTTTAATGTTTTTTAAAATTTATATAATTCCTCTAAAATTACATGATGACACATTGTATACAATGGGTTCACATCCATGTAGTTGAGTGTGTCATGTTGAGTTTTGGTTCATGCTTATATTTTTCTATATTTTTTATGTTTATTTTAAAATTTATATAATTCCTCTAAAATTATTTCATGAGTTTGTTTAGGCACATAAAACACTTCGGACACCGCATTTAATTGCTTAGCTTAGTGAGTCATAGGTTCCCATGACTTTACACAAGAGCATTTATGACCATTTATGACCAAAAACACCCTTTAGATTCACATTTTTTAAAACACTACTATTTTGATTTTGCCATTTAAATTTGATTAGATATCTCAAACTTTTATTTTAAAAAAAAAGCAACTCTTCGAACGTAAATCATCATTTTTTTTCTTTATATACATGTTAAAAAGTCTTTAAACTCTAACATTTTTATTATTCTTTTAAATTCTTTACCACTCCATCACACCAGTTGAGACTCTCAAACTCTTATTCGGAAACTAATGAGGGGTAAAATAAAATTTTCATAAATATTGATGGTTTCAGAGTAAATTTTTTAAATGTTATTTAATTCTCTTCCCTTTCATCCAGAGCAGCCTTCAGGACTCTCTCCGCCTCCTCCCTCCCCTCCTCTGTTTCCACCACCAACTCCACCGTCAATTTCTCGCCGGCGAACTTGGTTCGAAGTGCTGCTGCCTCCACTCCCTTTCTCTTCAAGCCTCGAAGAGCAGAAATCACAATGCCAAACGGCGACGCGGACTTCACCTCCATTTTGACCTGCTGGGACTCCTCGGCCTTCCCGCGGTTCATCAGCTCCAGCTCGCGGCTCCGCCGCCACAGCCTCTCCCTCTCCCACCGCAGCCAGATCAAGTAATCCGTCGCCGACTGAACGATCGAGATCTTATCGCCCTGCAATAGAGGAATTGCGAGGTTTGAATTCGAAGAAAATTTTTTAAGAAAGATGGCACCTTTGATCCACGAGGGAGCAGAGAATGGAGGTCGGCGTAGCTCTGGCTCATCCTCTCCCTCCTCTGCCGCTCCCTCATCATGTGCTGGAACGCAGGGCGGCGGCCGCCGTTGCCCTCCGACATTGATTCCTTGGCGGAGATCCTCCGCCTGCTTTCCGCCGCCATGGACTGCCGGAATCGGATAAATCTCCGGTGGATATTTTCCTCCCCACAGCTGCCTATTTCTTCGGCGGGAGAGCATCTACTGTACTCGACGAAAGCGGAGGACGGCAAAGCTGGAACCGAGAAGAACGCGTCGTGCGGCGCGGGAAGCGGTGTAGATAAGGCCCAGAACTGGATGGAGGAGGAGGACGGCAACATCGCCACCGGAGCCGATTCGAGGAGAACGAACGCGTCGTGCTGAAGCGCAGGAGGAAAGAACAAGGCGTTATCCCCGCCGGCGCCGCCTACACTTTCTCCGACAGAGCATCCTCCGTACTCCGCATAGGCGGAGGGCGGCGACGGCGTGATCGCCGGAGCCGACTCGAGGAGGATGAACGCATCGTGCACCGACTCCGACGCCGGAGATAAGGCCCAGGAGAGGATTTCGAGGTGCTCGTCCTCTTCGCAGAAAGGGAAGGGGCGCTTGCCTTTGGGATCGCCGTCGTCATCCATGGCGGGACTCTGTTTCTTCCCGCGGGATTTTTAAAACGCGGTGAGATAAGTGTGAACGGACAAGGTTGACTTAAGCCAGAGAGGCAATCTAACAGGACAGCTGTTCGGGGAATCAACAGGGCACCTGTTTGACCGATCGGGTCAATTTCCCATTCAGTTGTTGGTCTCATTCAGTTGTTTTGCATCGGTAAAAAATGGAAGATTTTATGGCATATTTATAAGAATTTTTCTTCAAATGGGGAACACAATCAAAGGATGCTAGGCATCTGGATTGGCCGCCGTATGCGCTTCCGATTTACCCTGGTGGTCGGTGGGAAACTTCCGTGGGACCGGACCGACCACCCCCAGAGATGTGGCTACTGGGATTATCATTTTTTTTGTTAAAAAATGAAAGATTTTTCTTAACAGTTGAGATCCTTGTCGCAATAGACTTCTATCATAAATTTATGACGAAAATTTAGACTATTCAATTTTAAAATCAACGGTCGATCGCTAAACCCCTAAACCTTAAATCCTAAACCTTAAACCTTAAATCCTAAACCCTAAATCATAAATTCTAAATCATAAACTCTAAAGTAAATCACTCATTCAATTTACGACCTAGATTTAATCTTAACTTTAAAATTGAATGGTACAGATTCCGTCATAAATTTGTGACAAACAGTTTTTTTTTCCTTAAACGTGTGTTTGCCTTTTTATAAATTTATAAATAAAAAAAAACAGGGACAGCACGGTCCAGAAGAATGTCAACTCAAATCGGCAAAAACAATCGGACATTTTGCCGGTTCAACGAGATTTCATTTCTTCAATCCTCTAATATTCCAATGGTCGTTCAACGAGATTTCACATACTTTTTTTTTCTTAAATTCATTCAAACCCATTAAATTAAATCCGAAAGTGAATAATTAAATCCCACAAAAAAATTTCAAATCTAAAAAATATAAAATAATTCGATATTCACCCTCAGACTTTCTAAATATAAATGGATAAATATTCTTATTAGGAATTGACTATAGACGTTCTTGTTTACGCCAATCCTATCTCCTGAGGGGAAAATTTTTTTGAACAGTCTGTCAAAAATCAATACAAAATATTTTTATAGTAAGGTGACAAAAAGTGATTATGCTCACTTGGAGCATCTAGTATTATCAACCTTATAGTTAGATACAGATAGATAAATCAGATATCGAATAAATTCATAAATAAGAGAGTATTTCATAGTTGCTACGATTCAACCCTTATTATATAGTGGTAATTTTACCACTTTCAACTAGTTCAACTACGCCTTGGAATTTAAAATTTTTATATAACTTTTTAGTAACTATTATAATATTATATTAATTATTACAGTAATTATAGCAGCTATCTAAGTAACTAATAATTATCTAAATAACTACTATAATAATATAATAATATTATATTAATTATTACAATGTTATAATAGCTACTAAATAAATACTATAAAAATTTTAGATAATTTTGATTAAATTAAAATTATTCTAATGGAGTTGAAATAATTTTGAACAAATTAATAAATAATATTTTAATATAATAATATTGATTAAAATAAAATATTATATTTTATCACATTATAATAATTAAAAAATAATTATTACAACAACATTAAAAATAAAGATATTTTTGAAATAAAAAATATGATAAAAAAAAGAAAAGTCTATTTGATGATTCATGAAATGTGAAACGTCTTTTTTTATTTTTAAAATGATCGTCAAAACTCCAAGGGGTATTTAAGATATACAACTATGAAAGCTAAACTAAAATTTCTCTCTAAAATTAATTTCACCAGATTTTTATGTCTTGTTTTGCTTAAATGGGATGGATGAAGGAAAATAAAATGTAAATATCTAAATACGGCAGTAAATAAACCAAATTAAACAGAATGATCTTATCAAAATTATTCAAACTTGTTTATTCCTCGAACTTTTATTGAAACTCAACTAGCACCATTCCGTGCATATATTACAGATAAGTATAATCTCTAAGCTTTGTTAAGATAAAAAAAAGGATAGAAATAGCAAAAGAAATTAACATAAATTATATATATTTAAATCAAAAACTAAAAAGCAAAACCATAATTAAATTTTAGACAATAAAAGATAAAAATGTTTGCAAACTTGTCTAATGGAAATAAATGTCCGGGATAAGGAACATTTATTCAACAAAATAAGTCCCAACAAAAAAAAAACCTCAACATGATCCATAAACTATGCCATCAACTTATTCAAGAGAACTTCACCTCTCAAACATGTAGCCAAAAGGAAACACAATTTTACGTACACATACTGGATTCAGTGGAAGCTAATTAGAGACCATCTGAATTCAACATGAGGCCTACAATTTACATAGAACAATGCTGAAAAAATTGTCATACAGTAAGAAAGCTGATTTACTAACTTGAAGAACCATTAGAAGGAACAATTGCAAAAGTTTGGAACAGTGAATGCAGGGTATGTGAACTATAATACATTGCCAAATAGCTAACCATGATGGAAAGGGAAACATTCTTTTTACCGATATGTAGAATATTCACCATGCAATCGGATCGAATAAGTTCCAGTATCAGTGGTTGCGCTTCTTTATTCTTTGATAACCAATGTATCATAATGCCTGAAAAGGGAAGAAGACAGGGTAGCCCAATTTAGCATCAACATTTCACAATTCTAAATGGTGGACTACAATTAATTTGGTCTTAAGCATTTTGAGTCAGTGAGTAGGCTTTATTAGGTCAGTTCTCTCATCTAAGTTAAAAATGATTTATACCAGAGCAACAAATCAATCTGCAAAGGAGCACTCTTTCTTATATTGCATTAGAAGGGACAACCAGAAGCTTTCTCACAGAAAAATATCTAGTTTATAGGTTATAAAGAGTTACAGTGCAAGTTAAGTTAATACAAACTACATACGAACAGATTCTATAACAAGATTCTATCCAAATGACCCTGGCAACAAAGGCAATGAAGCAAGAGGACTGACCGTTTTCACCAAAATCACTGTTGATTGAATCTAAAGAAAAGCATTTCCGGAAACTAACTTCTGATTGGATCCAAAACTATGATTGTATAGTTTCATTTATGCCCAAAACTAGACATTGTTTTCCACATTGGACCCTATTTAATGGAGTATGCACAGATTTAGAGATCAAGAAAGAAATAATTCCAACCTGCTTTTTCTTCTTTGGCCTCCTTTTCCGGCGTGGTTTACGAGCATCAGAGCCAGAACTCACATTGCTGTTTTGAGATCCCACTCCATTAAGAAATCTAGAACTTTTGGAGGAAGGGCCACAACTATTTGATGTGTTGCTAGATGTAGACATTGCAATGTTTTCAACGGGCTGGTTTCTGCTTGATGGCAATGAACGCGGTGGCGGCATTAGAGCTCGAGCAGATAATAGCCTCTGAGCATACACATTAGGTAAATGCATGTCAAGTTGGACCTATGTGAAGAAAAAGAGATGAAAAGCTGATTCTTGCAGATTCAGATGGAAATTACCTGATTCCTTTCATCACTGGACATGCTGGATGTTGCTTTCCCAGAAGTACTTGAAGTTGGTTCTCTGCAAATAAATCAGTAAACCCTCCAGGTCACTATCAATAGACATCGTTGGAATAAAGAGCAACTTTCATATAAAACTAACGTGCATCATGGGTTTCATTACTCATAAGGGCGGGTCTGTATCAATAATCATCGTTGGAATAAAGAGCAACTTTCATATAAAAATAACGTGCATCATGGTTTCATTACTCATAAGGGTCTAGATATAACTGATGACCTATCTTTTCATATTAGAACAACACTCTAGGCATATGTCATGGCATTATCGACAGTATTAAATGGATGATTGACAGATTGAATTTGCTGCCTGTTAATATATTAACCAGAACAAAAACAACAGGATCAGCTGGGCTAAAGATATTAACAGTAGCACCTGCAAATCTTCACTTGGCAGATGCACCAAAGCTCAGAATTTCCAAGGTCTAGCTCGAGAAGCAAACTAATCAATTTAAAAAGTCTTTTTTTTTATTTTATCCACATGTGGCAGTCTGATGCCAATTATACTGAGTGATATAAGCCCATCTGCCCAAGTGGTGCCAAGGGAGAGGTCTATTGGAAGGTCGCCAGCTAATGTCATTTGTATTCAAACTATGGGCACATCCAAATAGGAAGATGAACTCCATTTATTGTCATATAGAAGCATTTGCTGCTTCTATGTATAAACATGTGGCTTACATATACCTGCTTCCATATAATAGCCAGTTTGAAAATTTCTGCACGAGAAATTAGAAAGTGGACACCAAAGATGAATTTGTTCAGCAGATTCAGATTATTAAGTTGGTGCTTGCGAAACACAAAACACTATCTTCAATGATTTCCAGCAACAGGAACATGAAGACAAGAAGAATCCATAATGGCCAAAAAAATTCACTACCATCTACTAAGTCTAGCTTTTGGCTTATGGTTTACATATGGTTATTCAGTTTGTAAATGACTGAAAACACTACAAAATTACCCAGTTATAAAAAGGTAGTCCAATGCACAAAATCCCCACCAACGAGGGGTCCCGAGAAAGAGTCGGACCACATTGGGTCTGTTGTACACAAAGATTGTTTCTGCAATTTGAATCTATGACTATAAGATCACACAGCAGCAACTTTACCGTTATGTCAAAGCTCCCCTTCACATACATGCTCTTATTATTCTCCTTAGCAGTTTCACCAGAATGTCCATTTATTTCGTTCCACATAGCAAACTCTTTATAAAGCCTTGAGTAAAATATGATAAGGCAACTAAAATTGACATATACATACATATCTTAAAGGAGGGTTGCAGGTTATTTAGATGCTTATTAGTAGACAATCAAAAAACAAGATATTATTCTCCCCAAACATGAAGTAATATCCAATGGCATCCTCAGAAGCAACATTGAGTTAAACAAGACATAATACAACAGTAACAGGTTGGCAAGGTGAAATATAATCTCATAAGAAAAAAAACTTTTGCAATGGTTTAAAACAGTATGTTTTATCACAAAACTATACAACAACAACAAAGCCTTATCCCACTAGATGGGATCGGCTATACGGATCCTTCTACATCATTAAGCTCTATTCCCTACTATATTATCATTTATATTTAAATAAATTTTATCTTATTTTATTATTACTAACCAAGTCTTTTTTTAATTTTCATCTTCCTCATTTGATATGCACATTTATCATAATTTCGCATCGTCTAACTAGAACATTTATTGGTCATCTACGTACATGTTTGTATCATTTTAAATGTGTCTCCTTAAGTTTTCCCTCAATAGATGCAATCTCAACTTGCTATCCAATATTTTCATTTCTTATCTTATCCATTATTGTAAGTCCGCAAATTCACCTTAACATCCTCATCTCTATAACTTTTATCTTCTACTCATGTGCTCAAGTCATAGCCCAACATTCAGCTTCATATAACATATTAGGTCTAACCACCATTTTGTAAACTTTCCTTTAAGTCTTAAAGATACTTTACGATCACAAATAACACCTGACGCTCTCCTCTATTTCAATCATCCTGTTTGTATTCTATGTAAGACATCTCTCTCAATCCCTCCATCCTTTTGTAGAAATGATCTTAAATACTTAAAACTCTCACTTACAAATAACTTATCATCTCCTATCTTAACAATTATCTCATTACGTCTAATATTACTAAATTTAAATTCTATATATTATGTCTTTACTCTGCTAAATCTAAAACCTTTCACTTCTAGCGTTTTCCACCAACATTCGAGTTTAATATTTACTTTTTCATGTATCTCATCCACCAAAACAATATCATCTGCAAATAATATGCATTATGGTATCATATCTTGGATGTATCTAGTAAGTTCGTCCATGATTAGTGTAAAAAGATAGAGACTTAGAGTTGATCCTTGATTTAACCCTATCTATATAAGGAACGTTTCAATTAATCCACCAGAGGTCTTCACTCTTATCATTACATTCTTATACATATCTTTAATTAATTCAATATACGTTATGCTAACGCCTCTCTTTTCTAAAATTCTCCATATAATTTTCCCTAGGACTCTATCATAAATTTTTTCTAGATCGATAAATACCGTATGTAAGTCTTACTTCTGTTCTCGATACTTTTCAATTAGTTGTCTGAAAAAATGTATAGCTTCTATTATCGACTTTTTAGGTATAAATCTAAATTGATTTTTGGTAATCGTAGTCTCCTTTCTTAATCTTTTTCTATTACTCTTTCCCAAAGTTTCATGATATGACTCATTAATTTAATACCCATATAGTTTACACAATTTTTTATATATCATTTATTCTTTTATAAGGGAATTAGAATACTTACCCTCCACTGATCGAGCATTTTTTTAATTTTTGATATCAAGTTAAATAACTTTGTAAGTCATTAAATATCTTATTTCCCTAAGCACTTCCATACCTCTATTAGAACATCATCTGGTCCAACTGCTTTTCCATTTTTCATCCTATTTAAAACTTGTTCTACTTCTGAAATTTAAATTTTACGATAAAAATTTAACTTTTATACTCATTTAACCTACTTAAATTACCCAAGTTAAGTTAGGCACCTAAACCTTCATTAAAAAGTTGATAAAAATACCTCTTCCAGTGCTTTTTTATTTATTTATCATTTCCTAGGATCATATTGCATTTATCTTTAATACATCTTATTTGAATAAAATCTCTTGTCTTCCTCTATTTCGCTTTAGCTATTCTGTAAATGTCTCTTTCCCCTTCTTTTGTATCCAATTTTTAATATAAATGTTCAAAATTTTCATTCTTAGCTTTAATCGTTGCTTTCTTAGCCTTTTTCTTGGCTACTGTATATTTTTTTAAGTTTTCCTCGTTCTTGCAAGTATATAATATATTACAGACTCTTCATTTTTCTTTCACTTCTCTTGTACTTTCTCATTCTACCATCAAGATTCTTTACTTGGTGGTGCACGCGCCTTTGACTCACCGAGTATACTCTTGGCTACTATTTTCAATTTTAATATTATCTTATCTCATATTGTATTCGAGTCGCCGTATAATTGTCCTAATATTAGAATTTTGGGATCATAATTGTAATTATAAATGTCTAATGTCATCAATTAAATAAGTCAAAAATTAATGTGGTCAAAATTATGATTAAAGGATTTGACTTAAGCGCTTAATTATCATGAATATAATAGTGTGGATACCACATATGTAATTTCTAATTTATTGAAGGGTCAAATTAGAAATAAGCAAACTTGGATAATTATAAAAAGGGGTTATGGTCCGAGTTTGCAGAACGACGCTTCAGTTTTGTTCCCCATCGATAAAATTCTCTGGATTCTTAGAAAAATCTGCAAATTGAAGATCATTGCTCTAGATCGACTAAAACCATGAGTTCTTGTATGCTTCCGCATGTTGGGATGTATACCAGAATCCTAGCTATCTATGTAAATAAACATTCTGAAATAAGAATCACATTTGGTCAATGTTTGCATTTAGTTTTTATGCAAATGTCCATTTAATCTATATTGTAGATAAACATGGTGTGCGGAGTCACACACAGAAGACCATGTTATCAGTTCCCTATAGATTATAAACAGTGTTCACAACCAAGATGGATTGGACAAACCATTGGACTGGTTGTAGTGTAATTTGGTCTTAGTCTGTCTTGACTATAGAATTACACTAGTACACTGAGTGTGTATTGAGCAGGACCATCTGAGGATTGTTCGATTTATACTGACTATATAATCAAACTAAACCTCTGTTGCTATGGATGTACATACTCTTAATCCCTATATAATAACAAGCACATGTACTTAGTATGTACTTCTTTGATTCATCAAAGGGTGAGATTTAGAGCGATAGATCAAAAGGCCCGATGAGTTGGGAAGTAGTATTATGTACATGGTGGGTTGTTGATTATAGAAGGAAACTGTGTCCTATAAAATAGGTTGATGATGTCCCCTTGAGGAGCTCATAAGGATTATCATGTAAACCCTGCAGGTGGACTTTGTCCGCATGATAATAAGGTTGAGTGGTACTACTCTTGGATTAGAAGTTGATTAAATTCGAGTTGTCAGTAACTCATTTAATTGACGGACATACGATATCTTAAACACAGGGAGATTAATGTACTTATAGTAAGAAGGAGCCCATATTGTAATATGGGATTGGTGCGGTAGTGCGATGATAACTCTCTAGTGGAATGAGTTATTATTGATGGACTTAAGCTGTGTGTTCGGTGAAGAACATGGGAAGCTTAAGCCCATCGGAGACCTAAACCAATTCCTCCTCTAGGTCCCTGCTGTAGCCTCTGGAAATCCTCAAATCCGCCTTGGAAGAATTCGTGAAGAAACTAGGCATTCGAACCCATACAAAGCAGTGTAATCGATCAACTGATCGATTACACACCTTGGTAATCGATCACCTGATCGATTACCAAGCTCAAGTAATCAATTAGCTGATCCATTACGGAGGCTGGTAATCGATCACCTGATCGATTACCAGGCTTAATGAGAAAAAGTTACGAGCCTTAATCGATTCCTTGATCGATTAAGCCTCTGGGTTCGAATTGGTTACTTCCGAAATCATACCAAATTCTCAGATCTGATTGATTGAAATCATACCAAGTTTATGATTCAAATCATACCAAGTTTATGATTCAAATCATACCAAGTTTATGAGATGGCTAAGCTATAAAAGAGGAGGCTTGCAAAGGGTTTGGGACACACGAAACAAAAACCTTTTGGTGGCCGGAACCCCTCTTTGGTCGGCAGCCACCACCTCCTCTTCCTCTTCTCTTTTCTCCTAGGGTTGGCTCCCATTTTTCCAAGGGACAGCGGCAAGGAAGGTGGAGAAGATAAAAGAGAAGGAAGGAAAGTTTGCTAGCCATCGGAGAGTAGAATTCTGGTGGAGAAATTCTCGAAGGATCGTTGCCCACACAACGTTCGAGAAGAGGAGAGGAATACAGCAGAAGATCGAGGGGTCATCCACATCCTTCACAACAGTCCGAAGAAAAGGTATAATTTAATGTTTCCGCGTTAATTAAATTATCCTTTTTATCTTGGATCCTGTAAACCAAACACAAGAGCCCAATGATCTAAATGCGTCGATCAAACTTCGTTTGATCGACTATGAGGGCAACTTGAAATCGTTTCCGGGAAAATTTTTGTTCTGCAAGAATCAACCGGAACGGTTTTTCAAGACTTTCCCATCAGATATTGAGACACGTGATCGTTGAAAATCTCGTTGTCAGAAATCACTGCCGCTGCCAGAAATTGCCTTTTGTGTTTTGGCGAATCGGTATTTTGGGTAGTTACGTTGGTTTTGGAAGGAACGGTTTTGGAAAGAACGTTGTTTTTTTTTTTTGGAAGGGACGTGGGTTTACAATTTTAGCATAACATTAAAAAAAAACCACGTCCATTCAAAAAAAAACAAAAACAAACAAAAACAAAACAAAACCACGTCTCAGCCTCCTATTGTGAGCAGCAATAGAAGGGCCAACTATTGTGGGCCCAAAATCAAATTTCAAAAGGTTTATCCATGATCCAATAAATTTACTTATTTAGATAAAATTATTTTATAATACTGATTTAAATTTTTAATTGGATTGTATGGATTTTATTAATATCTATTATTTCAAATTAAATTAAATTTGAATTATATGTTACCAAAGTGACCTCTGATATTTAAATTTAATTTTATTTGACATATTGAGATATTATTAAGGTATTAAATAAAGTGTAAATGTATATATTTATGTAAGTGTTAGTCGGCCCAAAGGAAGATTTATATTTACAAAATTATACATTTACTTGTGATAATAAGCACGTAACATTTATAAGGTTTTTCATGAATTTAATAAATCGATCCAAAGATAGGTTTATTATTTGTCATGCATTATTGTTAGTGTTTGATTATTACAACAAGAGTACCACTTGCAAATAATATTACTGTCCAAAGACTTGATATTATTGTTGCACTAGGTATCTTTTGATGGGATTTGCCATTTATATTAATTTATTCGACATGAGCATGTTATTTATGTTATATTCTTATGTTCTTTTTTACAGCAAATGTTGCTACTATTTCTGCTAACTTAAGTTCAGTGTCGATCCTTAATGGAGCAAATTTTAAGGATTGGAAAGAGAACATCCTTATTGTTCTTGGCTGTATGGATTTAGATCTTGCGATTAGGACAGAGCAACCTACTACTCCTACAGATTCTAGTACCTCTGAACAGAGGGTTAATTATGAGAAGTGGGATCGCTCTAACCGCATGAGTCTTATGATCATCAAGCGCGGCATACCTGAGGCTTTTAGAGGTGCGGTGTCTGATAGTGTCACCAAAGCTAAGGAATATCTCGATGAGATTGAGAAGCGCTTTGCCAAAAGTGATAAAGCGGAAACAAGCACAATTCTGAAAAGCTTGATTTCCATGAAGTATAAAGGCAAGGGAAATGTTCGGGAATATATCATGGAAATGTCCCACCTTGCATCAAGGTTGAAGGCACTTAACCTTGAATTGTCGGACGACATGCTTGTGCATTTAGTGCTTATTTCTCTTCCAAATCAGTTCAGTCAGTTCCAAATCAGTTATAACTGTCAAAAGGAGAAATGGACTCTTAATGAGCTCATTTCATACTGTGTTCAAGAGGAAGAGAGGTTGAAGCAAGACAAGGCTGAAAGTGCCCATTTGGCAAGCACCACTAAAGATAAGGGCAAGAAAAGATGGAATGAGGCTACTAAAGGTCCTTATGTGAAGAAACAAAAGCAGGATAATGACAAGAAAGGTTGTTTCTTCTGTAACAAGCCTGATCATGTCAAGAAAGAATGTCCTAAGTACCACGCATGGCGTGCGAAAAAGGGTACGTTTTTAAATTTGGTCTGTTCTGAAGTCAATTTAGCTTCAGTACCTAGAAACACTTGGTGGTTAGACTCCGGTGCTACTACTAACATAAGTGTTTCTATGCAGGGTTGCCTGAGCTACCGAAAGCCAAATGATGCTGAAAGATGCATTTATGTAGGTGATGGCAAGTCAGTAGAAGTGGAAGCAATAGGGCATTTTAGATTGTTGTTAAGCACTGGTTATTATTTAGATTTAATAGATACTTTTGTTGTGCCGTCATTTAGACGAAATTTGGTTTCTGTTTCAAATTTGGACAAATTAGGTTATTGTTGTTCGTTTGGAAACAATCAGTTCAGTTTATCTATTAATTCTAATATTGTTGGAACCGGTTCACTTATACTTTATGACAATCTATATATGCTTGATATAAATGCTTCTTATATTGAGATCCTTAATGCTGAATCACGTGGTACTAAGCGTAAATTTAATACTGAAAACTCAGGTGCATTATGACACAGACGTTTAGGACACATCTCTAGAAATAGAGTTGAACGTCTTGTATCGGATGACATTTTACATTCGATTGATTTTACAGACCTAAATATTTGTGTTGAATGCATTAAGGGCAAACAGACCAAAAGAAAGAAAGAGGGTGCATATAGAGCTACAGAAGTATTGGAATTGATACATACAGATGTTTGTGGACCATTTCCAACACCTTCTTGGAATGGTCAACAATATTTTGTATCATTCATTGATGATTATTCTAGATATGCATACTTATTTCTTATTTATGAAAAGGCTCAAACATTGGATGTTTTCAAATCATTTAAGGTTGAAGTTGAAAATCAACTCAACAAAAGAATTAAGAAAGTCAGATCTGATCGTGGTGGTGAATACTACGGTAGATATGACGGTTCAGGTGAACAACGTCCAGGACCTTTTGCTAAATACCTAGAGGAGTGTGGAATCGTCCCACAGTACACCATGCCAGGCTCACCAAGCATGAATGGTGTGGCTGAACGACGAAATCGGACTCTTAAGGATATGGTAAGGAGTATGATTAGTCATTCAACCTTACCAGAGTCACTCTGGGGAGAAGCATTAAAGACTGCAGCTTACATTCTAAATCGAGTACCCACTAAAGCAACTACTAAAACACCTTTTGAGCTTTGGACAAGGCGAAAGCCAAGTCTAAAACATTTTCATATTTGGGGATGTCCAGCTGAGGCTAGACCGTATAGGCCTCATGAAAAGAAACTGGACTCCAGAACAGTAAGTAGTTACTTTATTGGATATTCTGAGCGATCACGGGGCTATAAGTTTTATGATCCTAAGGTAAAGACAATCTTTGAGACGGGAACTGCAACGTTCTTTGAGGATATTGAGTTTGGGGGGAAGAATAAAGTAGCAGACATTGTCTTTGAGGAGGAATGTATTCCCACTACTCTTCAAGAGGAAATGGTATACCTTCCTATGATTGCTTCTGATAATAATCAGGATGCAATACAAGAACAACAAGACATTGTTAATCAACCCTCAGAAGAACAAACTCTACAGCCTCAAGAACTAGTGCAGACACAAGTGCCTTTACGTAGGTCCACTAGAGAAAAAAGGAGTGCTATTCCAGATGATTATATAATACTACTCCAAGAACATGAGGAAAATAATGGTATGATGAAGGATGATCCAATCAACTTTCATCAAGCCATGCAAGATTCAAATTCTCAAAAGTGGATCGAGGCAATGAATGAGGAGTATAAGTCAATGCAAGACAACAAAGTTTGGGAACTTGTCTTATTACCAGAAGGTGTGAAACCCATTGGTTGTAAATGGATTTTTAAAACCAAACGGGATTCAAATGGTAATGTAGAAAGGTATAAAGCACGTCTTGTAGCTAAAGGTTATACTAAAAAATATGGGATTGACTTTAAGGAGACCTTTTCTCCAGTTTCAACGAAGGACTCTTTTAGGACAATCATGGCACTTGTCGCACACTTTGATATGGAACTCCATCAGATGGATGTCAAGACAGCTTTTCTCAATGGAGACATTGAGGAAACAATCTATATGGTGCAACCAGAACACTTTGTATCAGGAGATCCAAAGAGTATGGTTTGCAAACTTAAGAAATCCATCTATGGATTAAAGCAGGCTTCTCGTCAATGGTATCATAAATTTCATCAAATTATCATCTCATTTGGTTTTGAGGTGAATGTGGTAGATGATTGTGTATATCATAAGTTCAGTGGGAGTAAACATATCTTTCTGGTTCTATATGTTGATGATATTTTACTTGCCACAAATGATATAGCTATGTTAAATGATACTAAGAGATTTCTTTCTAAAAATTTTGAAATGAAAGATCTTGGTAATGCATCTTTTGTATTAGGAATCCAAATACACCGAGATCGTTCTCGAGGTATTCTTGGATTATCGCAAAAGAGCTATATCAATAAGGTGCTTGAAAGATTTGGCATGAAAGATTGCAAACCAGGTAACACCCCGGTCGCTAAAGGAGACAAGTTTAGTCTTAAACAGTGCCCTAAAGGAAGCCTCGAGACTCAAGAAATGCAAAAGATTCCCTATGCTTCGGCAGTAGGAAGTCTTATGTATGCTCAAGTTTGTACGCGTCCGGATATTGCGTACATTGTTGGAGTGTTGGGCAGATATTTGAGCAACCCAGGAATGGATCATTGGAAAGCAGCAAAGAGGGTAATGAGATATTTAAAAAGAACTAGTGAATACATGCTCACATATAAGAGGTCAGATACTCTTGAGATCATGGGATATTCTGACTCTGATTTTGCGGGATGCCAAGATAGCATGAGATCCACTTCAGGCTATGTTTTTCTATTGGCTGGCGGAGCTATCTCTTGGAGAAGTGCTAAACAAGCACTGACAGCTTCTTCCACCATGGCAGCAGAATTTATAGCATGTTATGAGGCATCAAATCATGGAATATGGCTGAAAAATTTTATCTCTGGGCTGCGTATTTTGGGAATGGTTGAGAGACCATTGAAGTTATTTTGTGATAATAGATCAGCTGTATTATATTCTAACAACAATAGGAGCTCGACAAAATCGAAGCACATCGATATCAAGTTCCTTGTTGTGAAAGAAAGAGTACAAAGTGGACAGATTTCGATAGAACACATAGGCACAAACTCCATGATAGCAGATCCTTTTACAAAGGGTTTACCACCCAATGTCTTCTATGAGCATACCACTCATATGGGTGTTATTCAATTTGGTGAAATCTAGATCTAGTGGGAGTTTGTACTATATATGTTTTCTATATATGTTTGGTTATATACCAAGATTTTTCTGATCAGATATAAAGTTTAATGTTTACTTCATTACACTTTGTATAACTTAAGTTAATATTTTGATCTCACTTTGGTTAAGGAGGACCAGTTGAAAATTGACATGAATAGATCACCTTGCATGTAATTTTCATGCCACACATTCATGATTGATCTATGTCATTTGATTATATTGATGTACGTGACCACTGATGGTTTAGTTGTGATAGATACAACAAAGACTACATTGATCCTATGTCTATATAATTAATGGACGAGATTGTTAAGGAAGTCCTATGACTATGATGACAAAATTTTGAGCTCATTAAAGTTAACACATTTATAAATTTACATATATGATCCAGTGGGAGATTATTAGAATTTTGGGATCATAATTGTAATTATAAATGTCTAATGTCATCAATTAAATAAGTCAAAAATTAATGTGGTCAAAATTATGATTAAAGAATTTGACTTAAGGGCTTAATTGTCATGAATATAATAGTGTGGATACCACATGTGTAATTTCTAATTTGTTGAGGGGTCAAATTAGAAATAAGCAAACTTAGATAATTATAAAAAGGGGTTATGGTCCCAGTTTGCAGAACGACGCTTCAGTTTTGTTCCCCATCGACAAAACTCTCTGGATTCTTAGGAAAATCTGCAAATTGAAGATCATTGCTCGAGATCGACTGCAAACCATGAGTTCTGGTATGCTTCCGCAATTCTGATTATTATGCTTGTGATTTCTTGAGAATTGAGTAGAGTTTAGGGTTTTGTGTTAAGATTACCCTATCCATTTTTCCTACAATTCATTTCAGTTGGCGGAATATTTTATATTACCTCATCTAAGTCGTCCCAAAATATAGATTTGATGTGTTCATCTAATCCTACTTAAAGTGCATATATGCTAATTACATTAATAGTTTCTTTCATAACCATTATCTTTAGAGTTATAATCCTATCCCCTTTCCAACTACTCTTATTACTTCGTCCTTTAGCGAATAGCGAATTATCAACAAAAAAAATTTATCAAATGTAATAGTCTTTGAACAAAGAGACAATCTTACATCAATCACTAAAAATCATTAACTTGGAAATAACTCATTCTTTCATGAAATAACATACCTAGTACTTCTATCTGTCCATTCATCATCTGCCTCTGCCTCATCAGTTGAACTTCCACTCAAGAAAAAGTCATCCTCACTCACATCTAAAGCATCATCATCACTTGCTGTTTCTGCTAAATCAATATGACTACATTGAAATTTTAGCAAGATACAAGTGACAAACACTAAGTGATGGATGCATAAAAATATTTGTTTATATACCAAACTATTTGGTGTCACGCAAAATGCTAGAAACAGGTGGAACAAGTTGCAAACAGTTTGTAAACTGCGGACAAGTATTGAATAATTTGAAAGTAAGAATATTATAACCTTCTAAATCCTTTCCACTTGCAGCAGCAGCTATAAGATTAGATTTCACCTGTTGACGCAATTTATTTCTTTTATCTGCAATTGCTGGATTATCACCACCAACAAACAGTGAAACATATTTTTCAGTCTTCGGGAAGAACTGTATCAACAAGGGGAATAAGTCAGATATCACTTTGAAAGATTCAGTGTTCAGCATCAAATATACAAACAATAAAAACAACATTCAGTACAGATTACATGACACGTTGATAAGTAGAGAGAGGCTAATTGTAATCCATCTCTGAATTTCTAGAATCTTTCAATGGACCAGCTACATAAAAAAATCTATGTATATCTAAAAGCAATGTTCACCATGCCTTTCTATATCATTGCACACCAGCTAAGCATTTTGAGAGCATTCTTAATAGCTAATAATATGATGGCATGAGCATCTTTTAAGACACCTATGCATTTATAAACAAATATACCAAATGTCATTTACAAAGAATTAAAACTTTCTTAAAGTGAAAGTACATATGACTATGAATAACATCAAATAATTGTAAATTAATAATATGCATAACAATAATAGTCATTAAGGTTTTTATTACAATTTACACTACATAAAAAATCAACCTAGTTGTCTTCAAAATGGAAAATTTAAACTTGTCATTTTCTTCCAATAATCTATTACCATCTTAAAATCTCCAACCTTAAAGCATGCCAAAACTGTTGAAAAATTTTAAATAAATAAAATAATTAATATTTTATTTCTGGTAATTTCTCCACTGCTAGCTTTCTTTAATAATTTAATCTCATTGTTTAATTAGTTTTTCTTAGCTGATAATATTCACATAATTGTGAACATTACCTAAAAGAAGATTTTGCACAACCTACTTTTACTGGGGTTGGATGAGCTCTTAATCTCCTATTCCATCCTTAGTGTTGACGTTGAAAAATTTTAAAATTTCAAGACTGTCATGAATTGAAGGCAGGTCAACTTAGATGAGAATGACTACACTTTAAAAAAGTCTATCTTCACTTGAAATCACATGATTTCAAGGCAATTTGTCACGTAAGTAATTTGTCATAAGTTCATAACTTATTTTGGCTAGTGCACGCCTAAGAATAGTCTCTAGATTCAAATCATTTTTTAAAAATATTCAAAAAATCATTCTTGGCATGACCCAAAACCGTCAATGTCGGCCCTAAGCCCGGGTGAAAAAGGTTGAAGGTTGCGTTAGATTGCCCGCCAACATCAAAGACAAGCGAATGTTCTATGAATAAATCCATCAAATTATTGTGTTAATGTTAGATTGTTCCTCAAAAGGAGTGTTGCAAAGTCCAACTGCAACGCCTCTCAGCAAGGACCGCTATATGGGTATAATGTTAAATATACAAGACTTCTCACACTATAGGTTATATAAGAACAAACTTTAAATGAATATTGATTCTTAGATTTGGAACATAGAGTTTTTGCATGTGAGATGGGAATGGCAATGGATCGAATTTGGATCGAATTCCATATCCTTCATCCTCATCCTCATCAAGTATTCAACTTTCATCCTCATCCCTACACCCGTTGGAGGATCGGATATCCATGCCCTACCCTACCCAAATATCCTATTACCACCTACAATTATTTTTTTTAAATTTGAATTATTTTGATAAAGCTATGGATATTTACCAAATTCTTAAGAAAATAATAAGAAAAAAGATTAAAAATAAAAATTAGCAAACTAAACATCATAGAACAAATAATAAAGAGGTAGGCCACCGGTGAAATGAAAAAAAATTGTAAAATTCAAATTGAAGAGGTGTTAGTGGGTTTTGGATTTTGTTTAGGATTTCGAAAAAGAAATATTTCTTTAATATATAAATATATATACATGTATATATATATATATATATATATATGTTATAATGTAATCGGGTATTCGGGTATGGGTAGGATTCTATCAGACTTGCCTCCATACCCAAACCCAAAGATCCTCATACCCGATTACCCGATTATTTAATCGAGTCCAAAAAATCTCTCCATACTCTCCTCCATTTGGGTTGGATATCATATCCTCCACCGGATTCAGGAGAAAATTATCATCCCTAATGTGAGAACAATCAGTATACCTATAAAGTTTGTTCTTATCCAACATATTTTGTGAGAACCCTTACAGATTTAACACTATACTCAAGTTCTATATTTTAACTTATTATTATGATTGTTATTGTGCAATTCACATTAAATAAAAAAAATATTTAATTGACTTTTGGATGGTGTGTTTTTTTATTTATTCTATTAGTCTATCAAGATTGCCTAATAGTTAACTCAATATAATATTACTTAATTCTAGCCACACTCGTTTTATTTATATTAAGCAACAATGAACTTTTAATACTGTTGATTAATTAGAATTATTTATCTTTAAGCAATCAAAATTACAATCTTAAATTTTGAATTTAAATATAATTTAAGAAATTTAAATTTGAAAGATTAGGAAAACAAGTATGTGGAAAGAAAAATAATCAGTATACTTAAGAATTTGTGAATTGGAAATTCTAAAGCAATTTAATAAATTTTGTGCTTTCTATTAAAAACTCAAATGGGGATTTCATTTTTAAATATTTCATTTTCGATAAATAAAATTTGTAAAAAAAATGATAAAATTTATCATTGAATCATATTTTTATTAATTAAAAATTAGATATTATTAGAGATGGGTTACGATTTTATTCCAAAGATAGAATATATTAATATTTCAAAGATGATATTAAGTATTTTTAGTAGTAACATATTTAACAAAAAAAAAAGATAATCAAAAGACTGAAAATAATTAACTTTACTTTTAATAAATCTAATATTTGTTTATATAACTCATTCTATTTTATAAATTTTGCACAATACGTGGGCAAGAAGAATAAGAACATTCATATATTTAGATTGATAAAGGGAAAACTGAACTCACACGAACATAATTTAGATCCTCCTTTAGTTTGGAAAGCTGATCCAGCATGCTTTCATCCAAGGCATGATTAGATGATGTACGTTGTTGTTTCTCAAGCCTTCGTATCATCCTTTCAATCTTTCTCCTCTCTAATTAAAAACCACAGGAAGATAAACAGAAATGATGAGCCAAAGTGTGATCCTACAAATTACAATAGTTTTTAGATTGAGAAAAATATACCAAAGAATTTTATCTTTTTGTCCCTCAAACGTATCTTATGTTCCAGTTCCAAGCGTGTCTGAAGCTCCTGTTGCTGCTTTAGTTCTTCCAACTTATTTTCTTGAGCCTTCCTGACTTCATCAGGCAAGTGCTAGATATGTCCAATGTGTTAAAAGACTCATCAAGCAAGCAAAGATGTTCATAGACTTAGTGAAGGAATATATTACACATAGGAAATCAACTCAACACCATAGCTTCATTGCAAAGTTCACTTTAAAATTACAAAAAATAATCACCCAACAAACAAAAAATCATAAGAGATATTTATAGGAAAAGAATGATATCAACATTGTCTTGTTCCATGAATGCAATTGCAGGACTATACACTGAATAGGTGTTTCCATAAATCTCCATGATAATTTACACATTTGAGAAGAATAATGTGGCAATGAAGTAGATCATAAGGGGTCAGTGACTTACAAATAAAAATGGAAAAAGAAATGTTCATAACACTTAAAGAAAAAAAAAACAACCACAAAACTTCTTTGAGCAAATATGGAGAAGAAAATACGACAACATTGCCTAAAAAACTAAAAATTATAAACAAAATAGACACAGTCACATGACGTTGGGTTATACAATCTAGATTAAGAACTGGTAACCAATAAAACGCTGAGTTCAAAATAGTATATACTGCTGTCACAACAAAGTAAACTTATGAAGGATTAGAAAGAAGACCGCTACAAATCAAGCCGCACGGCATTGCCTTGGAAACAAAAAGAGCAAATGTTTTTAATAATGAAATTCAATGCTGGTCATCATCCGATTAGGACAGATGGTCCTAGATATCATTTTCATTTACTATCTTCTTTCAGGAAGATAATCTCCATAAAAAGTTTTTCTAATTGTTTCCAGAATGAAATGCTGCGACGTTATCCTTCAACTCCGAGCTAATCAAAACCCAAAATTTGCCTAAAACCTCATATAGGAAAGCACCGCAAGAACAAGCACGAAATTAAATGGATGTTGAGGCCCGAGTACCTTACGAAGAAAGCGCTCAACGGAACGGATCTGATTCTTGATGGAGACGCGTTTCAACTTGTTGCGCCTCTTATCCAACCCCATCCCCTTGGAGCGCCGGCCAAGGGGTCTCCTCTCGGCGATCCGACGCCTGGCGTAGCCGCCATGAGCCATTCCCGATGATTTACAGCCTGCCGGAGCTAGATCGGCATCGCCGGGAAGCCCGGACCTAGGAATAAGATGTAATAGACGTAGAATTCGCGATTGCAAGCAGGAAATCCTCCTCCCCTTCGGTTCCCAGGGTTCCTTTTGCCAAGTGAAGTGGGAGAGAAGGAAGAGGAGAACCCTCTCCGTTACCTTCGCGCTCCTCCAGTCTTCATCGTTGACTTTGAGTAAACGAACGAGCCTAATAATGAGGATGAGTCCAAAAAGAAAGGGCTCGATCAAGTTTCGTTGCACGTGAGCCACGCAACCAGATGAACCGGGGAAAAGCGTCAGTTTGAGCTGGTCGACCACACCACGGCTTACAAATTGTTCCATTTTACTCTAAAATGTTTAATGTATTATACTCCACCCCTATGTTTCTTTGATAAAAAAAAAAGATAAAAATCAAAAAGATATTTTAAAATTATCAAAAAGAGCAGCTCTTTTTTAAAAACAAAATAAAAAAGTCGATTAAATATTTTATATCAAAAATATTTTTTATTCAATGTTATTACCGGAATTCTGGCCGAAACAAGGGCAACAGTGCCTGGCGGCGATTTTGGCCGGAATCCGCGGATTCCGGCCGAATCGGGGCCGGAATCGCCGCCAGACACTGGCGGACGATTTCGGCCGGAAATCCGGACTCCGGCCGGATCGGGGCCGGACTCCGGCACCCGCCGGACCGCCATCGAGTTGCGGTTCCAACGGGCGGCCGCAGCAATTGGTGGTCGGACGGCGATGAACGGGCGGCGGGAAGCGGCGAAGGTCCGAGGAGAATCACTGTTCAATCGAACGGTCTACGTTTATCGCGATCGGAAGCGGACGGCCGAGATCTAGACGCTCACGGTGCGCGCACCGAACCGGGGCGCTTATAATAGCAATATTATATATATATATATATATATATATATATATAATCTTTACAATTTATTAAATTTGATTATCTCATAAATAAATTTTGACATGGAATATTTCTATTTTGAATTTTTTTTCCTTGTCAACGTATAATGCAATCCCGCCATGCTTGGACTTGCAACCTGTAATCACTCCCGATTGGCTTGTTTAGGTTCATTTTAAAATTTTAACTTAACTTTTTAAAATTATTTAGCGAGCTGAATAGATCTGATCCAAATTAATGACTCTATATATATATATGTTCAATTAAACCCTAAATAACTTGAGAATTTGATGAGTACATTATCGTTCACTTTGATCATAAACACTTTATAATTTATCACAAATCAATGGACTTCTAATGAAGTTGTGCTTTGAACCAAATTTCAGAACCGTACGGTTGACAAAAATCAATTATAATTTATTAAAAAACAGATCATGACAAAGACGTTTATTATTACGAATCGCACAAATCAAGTCGTAAATGAATTGTGTTTAAGTTTGATGATATCACTCACTTTGAATTGTATTGTATTCTAATATCAAACTATCGATGTCATGGTTCATGTCACAATTGCATGTTTACTACACATGTTTAGCTTAGAATAAATGTGCTGATCATGAGAGTGACTGTTAATGACTCATTCAATTAAATTGTAAATTATTGCCTCTGGACATAGTTCAGTTGATTATGAGTTATGACGGAGTAGAATTTGTTGAAATGGATAAGAATCGAATCTCGATGAAACTGAAATAATTATTATCCTTTTCAGAAATTCCAAGTATTTTCTCCTCTTTAAGTTGGCATCAATATATTTGTTGAAAGGATTGGAGCAGAATAACTATCAATATTAAGCCTCATCTCTTAAAAAATTATAGTTGTTGAATTTTTTATTAATTCACATATTTAATTTTTATGATCTAATTAATTTTGAAGGTGGAGAGTCTGATCCCACTGACTGCTACTAAATAAATTTGAGAAGTGTAGATGAGTCTTAACATCATACTCCAGTGTCATTTGTTTAGAATTAGCCCTTAGTGTTAATTCGGATTGAGTTGGACTTGAGTTGAACTCGAGTTGAACTCAAGTCAACTCAGATTGTGTGAGACTCGAGTTGGACTCAAGTCACATAAGTCAAATTCGAATTCATCAAAGATTATCATGCATGAGATGCATGCATGATCATTAAAAAGCTGCATGATCTTCCTTAAAAGAAGAGAAAGATTATCATGCATGAGATGTATGATCTTCATT
The DNA here is from genome assembly GCF_044706935.1 of Curcuma longa. Classification (NCBI taxonomy): domain Eukaryota; kingdom Viridiplantae; phylum Streptophyta; class Magnoliopsida; order Zingiberales; family Zingiberaceae; genus Curcuma; species Curcuma longa. The sequence goes on from NC_133875.1 coordinate 1,483,278, forward strand.
AAAAGAGGAGAAAGATCTTCATGCATGAGATGCATGTGAATTAATAAAATATTAATTCTTTAGATCACTAAAGGACAAAACCCTTCATATCCCATGGTAGGATATAAAAAGGGGTGAGAGGCTCTTGATGAAGGGTTGTTGGATGCTTTTGCTCTCCCTCTTCTTCTTCTCTTCCACCTTTGGTCGAACCTCCTCTTGTGGCTAGCATCACAGTTTGGTTCTTCTCCATTTCAGTGTTCGTGTGGATACCATGGAGGCACGAACGCATTGATCGTGCTGAGATCCGTCGACCTTGAAGGCAAAGAGTTGCTGTCGGGATTGCGAAGGACACGCATCGAAGGTAAACTCAATTCTAGTAGGTAGAATTGTCAAACGAGTATGTTTTTCACATGGATCTTCTGGAATGATCCTATTTTCTGCTGCGTTATATGCGGTTTAATCGATTTTTCGCGCATATAGATCCCAACAGATTCAAACTCCATAGATGAGAATCAACCTCATTGTACCCTAATTTGACTTAGTTAATATCATTGATATTAATATAAAAACATGATTATGCTCACGGCAAACATCCTTATGAAGAGTGGGAGAGCTTTCTAAATGCCATCACGTCTTGAACCTTTACTCATCAATACAAATTGAGTACTTGATTATCAATTTACGTCTTGGGAGTGACTTAATTAATGTCATGAGTATTCAATGGGTTGAGGCCTACGAATAATTTGACTTAGTTAATGTGGAGAGTTTAATTTGCCATTTGTTTTTTTTTTTTAATTTTTCTATTAAAATTTTATATTTAAAAAAAATATATAAAGATATATTTAGGGGATCATTATGAATTTAATGACATAAATTTTTTAATAAAATAATTAAAATTAAAATTTTTATAATTTAATTTGATTGGTTTTAGTTTAATTCAATTAAAATAAAAAATTAATTTATTATTTTAATTTAGGATCGAAAGGTGAAAAGAATATTTTAAAACTTAAATGTGAAAATTGAGTGCACAGAAAATTTTATTTATTTTTTTTTTTTTGTCACTAGTTTGCAAGAATACTGCTTTGCTTGATAGTTCGGCAGTCGCATCGTAAAAAACAAACAAAAAAGTACTCCCATAACATGGGCTCCACTCCAGCCTCCAATGCCAAGGCAACCCTTTTCTCATACACCCTCCAAATTCCAAAAATTCAAATTTTATTCTTTGTATATCCATCCATTTGCTATTTATTTAATCAAATTTCCAACGAGGACTAAATTCTCATTGGCCATCACGCATCCCCATTCCCCATCCAGATATTATCTCCAAAATTTGAATTTTAAATTTAGCTCATTATTATTACAATGATTAAATCGATCGCTGAAAAATTTTGAATATAGGAGCGAAAGACTAATCGAACCATTTAGTAGTTGATTTCTTTCGTAATTTTTTTAGGATAGTTGGTCCTTGAGTGTGCGAATTCTATCGGGTAAAGCTAATGGTGTCCAACTGCATGCTAACCTAGATACCGTAAAGGGTGTTGGTCGATTAAGACAGTAAAACGGTGGTCATGAAAGTTGAAATCCGCTAAAGAATGTGTAACAATCACCTGCCGAATCAATTAGTCCCGAACATAAATGACACTTAAGTGTGCGATCCACACTTGATCATCGGGACAAACACAATGCCCTGATGAGTAGAAGGGTATAGTGGATGCCGTAAAACTTAGAGCGTGAGTTTAGACGGAGCGACTGTCAATGTGTATTTTAGTGGTAGGAATAAATATTCAAATGAAAATTTTAAAGGCCGAGAAAAAAATATCGAATCGATCATTTAAAAAAAAAAATAATAAAAATAAAAATAAAAATAAAAAGAATCCTTTACGATGGAAACTGAGTCTTTCAGGCCAACGACACAAAGGTCTTGGCATTGTCAGCTTTGCCGTCGCTTCCTTCTTTATCGTTGGAAAATTTTTAGGAGTAAAAGAAGGATTTTGAAAGTTTAAGGGGCATTTAGAAATTAAGTAAAAGCTATATAGTAAATCAGAAATTTCCCGTACTGGTCGCCTGCACAATCATAAAGACGACATGATGGAGAATCCATCCAACCCATTCTAGTTTCTAGAGCCACAATATCCACCAACAATCTTTGTTCTCCCCTTCATTTGTTGATCAAGATGTGTTCGAGTTCTCTCTTTGCTTTGTGGTTTTGTGCCACGGCGATGGGCGCCGCTGTGGCTGCGGCTGCAACCGACACCAGCAGAAATTCCAGCAACAGGCCGAGCGAGATCAGTATAGGCGCTCTCTTCACCTTTGATTCCTACATCGGGAGGGCCGCAAGACTGGCGATTGAGCTCGCCGTGGACGATGTGAACAGGAACCCGAGCGTGCTCGCTGGGACGAGGCTCACGTTGCAGGCGCAGGACACTAATTGCAGCGGGTTTCTGGGAATTATCGAGGGTGAGCGAAACTGGCTTTCCTTTGATAAAGAAAACTATATGTTGATTCTATGATGACTTAATGTGCTAGGGTCGTTTTCTCAGTTTGTAGTGGAAGCACTCCATTCTTTCCTGTCTTATTCCCAACATTTTCATTTTTTATGGTTTGAGAAAGTCGAAAACATCTTCTAACAAAAATGATGGCAAAGTTTTGATTAAAATTTTGTTTATTTTTAGTGTAAAACTGAAAAAAAAAGAAGTTGATTTTGTGATGAATCAAACACGACTATGTTAGAAGAAAAAAGGGGGAAAGATCTCATTTTCATATGGACAAGGTACATACCAACTCGGAGAAGGTTTATTTTTCTCCCTTAATGGTGGAAATTGGTGCTTTTCTTGATTTTACTCCTATATTATCTCATTTATGAATAAAACTTATACAAGAACTCATTCACCAAAGATCTAGTTATTTTTTCCTTTTCCATGGTTCTCGTTTCTTTGCATATTCTCCCAATCATCACGGTTGTTGAGGATCAACCCCAACCCATCAATGGATAATAACAAATCTTATAGATAGGAATATTTTTCTCATCTTATGAATATGAATATTTTTCTTATTTAATGAATAAGGATGACAACTTAGTAAGAGATAGAAATAAATACATGGTAGGGAGTGTTTCTCTCATTCAATGGATAAGAATGAGACTTTTCTATGGTTAGGATTTATTTTTTATTGAATGGTGTAGATTATATGGTGAGTACTATAAATACTCTCCCCTACATTTAGTTTTCAATCATCAAATAAAATATTAACTTGTGAGTCAAAGTATGAGTTGCTTTTTTTCTTCCTTGTCTTAAAATTGTGAGTGATCTACAAAAGTGTTGTAGTGTCTTTATTGTAGGTATAATACAAGTAATTTATTTACTTGTTTGGTTGTCTAATTCTTTACAATTGGTATTAGAACAGAATGATCAGGGATTATTTTTAGTGGAGCTATCTTGAATTGTGAGGAGTTTTATACTTTACAAGTTTGTTAATCAAACTTGTTTAGTATAATCAAAGCCTTTTCGACACGATGGGAGACCTTTAAGTGGTAGGAGGAATCAAGAAGCTCAATAACAAAAGCTACAACACGTGGACAACATGTATGAAGTCTTACTTACAAGGTCAAGATCTTTTGGAGGTTGTCGGTGATAGTGAAGTTACATAGCCGGCAGAAGATGCCAATGACATCTTGCGAAAATGGAAGATTAAGGCAGGTAAAGCAATGTTTGCTTTAAAGATCACAATTGAAGAAATGTTGGAGCACATCCGAGATGTCAAGACACCAAAGTGTGGGATATCTTTGCTACACTTTTTTCAAAGAAAAAGAACAACTCACACTTTGACTCACAAGTTGATATTTTATTTGATGATTGAAAACTAAATGCAGGGGAAAGCATTTATAATACTCACCATGCAATCTACACCGTTCAATAAAAATAAATCCTAGCCACAGAAAAGTCTCATTCTTATCCATTGAATGAGAGAAACACTCCCTACCATACATTTATTTCTATCTTTTATCAAGTCGTCATCCTTATCCATTAGATAAGAAAAATATTCCTATCCATAAAATGAGAAAAACATTCCTATCCATAAGATTTGTCCTTATCTATTGTTGGGTTAGGGTTGATCCTCAACACTCCCCCTCAGCACCAATTCTTTGTACTGTGCCGAGTTGATCACGAAACCTTTTGAATTTGTTGGCGCTCAAGCCTTTTGTGAAAAAGTTCAGCAAGAAGAAATTGAGATGAGACAAATCAATACAGATGATCAAGTTGTAGACTTGCTCACAAAAGGCTTGAGCGCCAGCAAATTCAAAAGGTTTTGTGATCAATTCGACACATTATAAAGGGCTAGTGTTGAGGGGGTGTGTTGAGGATCAACCCCAACACATCAATGGATAAGGACAAATCTTATCGATAGGAATATTTTTCTCATCTTATGGATATGACTATTTTTCTTATTTAATGGATAAGGATGACAACTTGGTAAGAGATAAAAATAAATGTATGGTAGGGAGTGTTTCTCTCATTCATGGATAAGAATGAAACTTTTCTATGACTGAGATTTATTTTTATTGAACGATGTAAATTGTATGGTGAGTACTATAAATACTCTCTTATGCATTTAGTTTTCAATTATCAAATAAAATATCAACTTGTACGTGAGTCAAATTGTGAGTTATTCTTTTTCTTCCTTGTCTTAAAATTGTGAGTGATCCACAAAAATGTTGTAGTGTCTTTATTATGGGTGTAATACAAGTGATTTATTTACTTGTTTGGTTGTCCAATTCTCTACAACGGTCAATTTTAGAATGGTATTACAATTTACTACTTTGGTTGTGAATGAAAAGAAGAATTTTAGTTCCTGTTGTAATTGAAAAGAAGAATGTCAAAATGAATTGTAGTTCTTGAGGAACTTCATTATTCTTGATGAGATTGAACAATATATAATATAACACTTATCTACTGGTGTTTTTTCTCATTCATCTTCCTCTTTTAGCCTTTTAGTCGAGAACCATTTCAGCTGCAGGATTGATAAGTATGAATGTGACTGACGAGAAAAGCTCCTGCTATTGCAGCATTGCAGCTATTGGAGAAGAACGTGGTTTCTATAATAGGACCACAATCCTCTGGCATTGCTCATGTTATCTCTCATGCTGTCGATGAACTCCATGTACCTTTGCTCACTTTTGCAGCCACTGACCCTACACTTTCTTCGCTGCAGTATCCTTACTTGATTCGTACTACTCAGAGTGATTACTTCCAGATGAATGGAATAGCCAATCTAATTAGCAACTATGGTTGGAGAGAAGTCATTGCCATCTTTGTGGATGATGATTATGGTAGAGGTGGAATAACTGCTTTAGATGATGCTCTAGCGACGAAACGCTCTAAGATCTCCTACAAAGCTGCCTTTCCTCCTCATGCCGATGCAAACATGATCAATGACCTTCTTGTGAAAGTAAATCTCATGGAATCCAGGATTTATGTTGTACATGTAAACCCGGATTCAGGTCTCAGAGTCTTTTCTTTAGCAAAATCTCTAGGAATGATGGGTAGTGGTTATGTGTGGATAGCTTCAGATTGGCTTGCTTCTGTTCTAGATTCAACTTATCCACCAAATTCAGACATCATGAACCTCATACAAGGGGTTATTGTTCTTCGTCAGCATACCGCAGACTCTGATCTGAAGAGAGCATTCATGACCAGATGGAGTCAGATGGTTAGGAGTGGGAATGCAAGTTCAACCTTGAATACTTATTCGTTGTATGCTTATGATTCTGTTTGGTTACTTGCTCATGCAATTGACCAATTCCTCGGAGATGGAGAGATGGTTTCTTTCTCTGATGATCCTAGATTGCATGATGCAAATGGAAGCTCACTACATTTAACTTCACTCAAGTACTTTGATGGTGGTGAACAACTTCTCAAGAAACTGCTACTAACGAACTTCACAGGTGTGACTGGCCAAGTTCAATTTGATCCTGAAGGCAATTTGATCCATCCGGCTTATGAAATACTCAATATCGGAGGGACGGGTTTACGAACACTCGGATTCTGGTCTAACTATTCTGGTCTTTCAGTTGTTGCTCCTGAAATTCTCTACCGAAAATCACCAAATATTTCCACCAGCAACCAGCAACTCTACAATGCCATTTGGCCAGGTGAGACCACAATTAAGCCGCGAGGTTGGGTATTCCCAAACAATGGAAAACAAATACTGATTGGAGTTCCTTATCGCACGAGTTATAAAGAATTTGTATCAAAAGATAGTAACCCTGACGGTGTAAAAGGATACTGTATTGATGTGTTTAAAGCTGCAATCAACTTGTTGCCCTACCCAGTTCCTTATTCATTCATTTTGTTCGGAGATGGCATTAAGAATCCTAGCTACAATGATCTCATAGAAAAGGTTTATGAAAATGTAAGTGTTTTCCATGTCATTTTTCTTCCTGTGAATTGCCAATTTAGTTAGAAAATGATTCCATTTGCAACTTCTGCTGCACTTTCTCTAATCATGCAACTTATCAACTATGTTCTTTAGTACTTTGATGCAGCTGTTGGGGACATATCAATCGTGACGAGCAGGACAAGGATCGTCGACTTTACACAGCCATATATTGAATCCGGCCTCGTCATTGTTGCACCAGTCAAAGAGAGATCATCGAGTCCTTGGTCCTTCCTAAAACCTTTTTCTGTACAGATGTGGTGTGTCACTGGGGCTGTCTTCCTTTTTGTGGGAACTGTAGTTTGGATTCTCGAGCATCGTTCAAATACTGAATTCCGTGGATCACCAAGACAACAACTTGTGACAATATTTTGGTCAGTAAATGCTATAATATCATCTGTATGAACTATTTACCATGAGGCTTATGTAAAACTATGTTTTGCAGGTTTAGTTTCTCTACGATGTTCTTTGCTCACAGTAAGTAAAACTAATAAGCTTCACGAAAATTTGCCAATAGTATTTTCTTCTTTCACCCCCTCGCCGTTCTGAGCATGCATTTCTAACATCACCTATGTATTTCCAGGAGAGAATACTGTGAGTACACTAGGGCGGTTCGTGCTTATCATTTGGCTTTTCGTAGTGTTGATAATAAATTCTAGCTACACAGCAAGCTTAACATCCATCCTCACAGTTCAGCAACTCTCTTCGGGGATTCAAGGACTTGATAGTTTGATCTCTAGTTCAGATCCTATTGGATACCAGGTAGGGTCGTTTGCAAAAAATTATATGATGCAAGAGCTCAATATTGCCGAATCCCGGTTGGTGTCGTTGAATAACCCTGAAGCCTATGCAAGGGCACTTGAGCTTGGGCCGAAAAATGGAGGTGTTGCTGCGATAGTTGATGAGCTTCCCTACATTGAACTCTTCTTGTCCACCAACTGCAACTACAAGACAGTAGGCCAGGAGTTCACAAAAAGTGGATGGGGCTTTGTAAGTGTTGTTGGTTCACTTTTATCGCCATTTGCTAACACAATGAAGCTTGTTGTGTTCATGAAAATAGTCATTTTTGCTTGACAGGCCTTTCCAAGAGATTCACAGCTCGCAATTGATTTATCGACAGCGATCTTGACACTGTCAGAAAATGGTGATCTCCAGAGGATCCATGACAAATGGTTACAACGCACCGGATGTAGCTCACTCGATAGTGAAGTCGATGCCAACCGGCTCAGCCTGGGGAGCTTCTGGGGCCTTTTTCTCATTTGTGGTCTTGCATGTTTGGTGGCTCTCATTGTGTTCTTCATGAGAATATGTTGCCAATATAGCAGGTACAATAGCCAAGATAAGGATGCAATCCTCGAACCGGAACGCAGCTTGAAGCGTCCGATGCGGTTAACTAGCATCAAGGATATAATCTCTTTTGTCGATAAGAAGGAAGAAGAAGTCAAGAATGCTATCAAGAGAAAATTGAGTGATAAGCAACGACGAAGTTCAGACATTTCCTATGGGCAATCCTCATCACCAACATAGGGAGAATGTGCATGTCAAATGCTGATGATAAAAGTTTGTCCTTCTTGGCTGATCACTTGAACAAGTAAGTGCATACTATCAGAGGGATGTATACTTGTATGCTTTAGGCATGAATATTGATTGTCCCCCCCAAGTGATTTTATTGTGCCTATGGTAGAGAAAACAATTATAAAAGATAAGTTGTGGAATACCTTTTGTTTTGTTTTGTGGTGTTGAATTCTTGTTGATTACATAATAGATTCATTCTTTGATTACATAACATTCATTCATCTAGCAAATATAAGAGGATCTTGGTGTACAGAACAATTATTCTTCATTTTGTAAGGTAAATCAATTCATTTCAACTTTGAGACAGCCATTAATATTTGTGCTTTTAAAGCTAGTCATGTAGTAGGCCAAATTCTCCCAAAATATGAAATCACCGGTTTCTTTAAAATCAAGCATTCCACTGAAGGATGGGCTTTAGGCTTTCAATCTGAAGCCTCATTCCGCCAAGCTCGAGCCCAGGTACTGTTTGCCAAAGCCCATATATTAATTAGCAGTGGAAAACGTCAAAGATACCTGTAATACTTCTATAAGAGTTAGGATAGGCACCGAGAGAGGGTTCGGCATGATCATTTCGACATTAAAATTAGAATAGAGACTTAGGGAAGATGAGAAACAATAGAATAATCTAGAGAGAAAAGAAGGAAAAACTAAATCACTTTTTTTTCTTTGCGTACTTCCTTCAGGTTTTATATATTCGTCTAAAAGAGTATCTCCACGTATACAATCCTGAGAGACTAGATCCGACAGTCGTTACCTGCTCTTCCATTCATTACATGCCACATATATGCAGGAAAGCATCTATGGGACCAAGTCTGACATCTTTATGATTGTTCCTATGCTTGCTCATGATATCATATTTAGCAATATTTGCAGTAACCATAAGTGGGTCTTTGTAGGATGACTAGGTTGTGGAAGAATCATAAAGTCTGCATCTTTCGGAATCACGATGATTGAGTCAATGAAAGAGCCGAGCGTGTCCTCTAGAGTCGAGGCGACTGAGTTGATGAAAGAGCCGAGGAGGCTGTGCCCTCTGGGGTCGGAGTGGCCGACTTGATGAAAGAGTCAAGGAGATTATGCCTTCTGGAGTTGGGGTGATCGAGTCAATGAAGGGGTCGAGGGGGCTATATCCTCTGGAGTCAAGGTGGCTGAGTCGATGAAGAAGTCGAGGAGGTTGTACCCTCTAGAGTCGACGCGGCCGAGTCGATGAAGGAGTCGAGGAGGCTGTCTTCTGGGGTCGGGGTGAGCGAGTCGATGAAGGAGTCGAAGAGGTTGTGTGTTATACCCCGCATGAACTAGATTTGCCACTACGCTAGCTTCGCTCACCGTGCATGAACTGTAACAATGTCAGAGCAAAATATAGAGTAAAAAAATTAAATAACCTAACTACATGCATACCTCTGAAATAATTCCACTAGTGTTATGTATATATCTTAACAATTAACTTAAGAGTCAAAGAAAAGGAAGAGTGAGCACAAAATGCAAAATGGAGATTAAAGAGATGTGCATAAAAATATAATAAAAGGACAATAATATAATTTATAATTTATATTTCCTTGACATTCGTCTTTTATTGTCTTCTTAATTATATTCATCAGTTCTTCTTAATTTTTTTATTTTCTAACATTACTCATATTATAGTCTTATTTTATCCAACACTCAACATAACATATTGAATGGGTGAACACTATGTAATATCCTTAACAAGGATGTATCATATAAGTAAAGGTGAACGACCTGCATTCTACCTAATATGAACTATAAATAAAAATTTCAAGATGAGTGACCTACAATCCACCCGAAAAAGATGTATCGTATATGAAAATGAATGACTTGTAATCCATTCATAATGAAATGCATCGTATGTATGCATATATACATACATAGATCGGGTGAACGACTTGCAATTCACTTGAAGAGATGCATCGTATGTCCATGGGTGAACGCCCTGCAATCCACCCAATACGAAATACATCATGTGAATACACATATATAAACGCACATATATAGGGTGAATGATCCGCAATCCACCTGAAAAGTGTCTCACATAAAAATAAGATGTATGACCTGTAATCCATCCCGTGATGTGTCTCATATAAAAATAAAGTGAACAACTTGTAATTCACCCTATGAGAAAAAATCATCTCAATTTAGTCAAAGTTCATGAACATACGAAAAAACTCAAAAGTCCTCTTTGTACACTGAGTCAACTGTTCTATATTACAAGTAATCACGCAAACTTTTAAAAGATAAAATCAAAGCTCAAGACTATAAATAATCACACAATTCGGAGCCAAAGCTCTATAATGTATAGTACTACATTTATTATTTTGATAATTTAATATCAATGATAATGCACCTCTTTCAAAACATAGAGTTCAAAACTCTAAATATAATTATTACATCTCTTATTTTGTTAATTAATAACAGTGCTAGAGTAACTCCTAAAGTGCGAGGTTAAACTATTGATATAATTAGTTTCTTACTTTATTAATTAATATAACTAGGTAATCTAATTTGTTATAAATCTCAAATAAGAAACAAACAAGATAGATAGGTATCAAGTAGGAATAAAAGAGCAAGCAACATGATTAAGAATAATCAAGCAGTAAGAATAGAGATAAGATTAAAATTAACTCATTTTTCATAATATTTATTTTCATAAAATTTAAATCATGTACAAGGTAGGTGTAGTGAAACAAGTAAGAAAACTCCACCTCAAATGTGAACTTCTAGATAAATACTTATTTAATCTCACGTGCACCTTTAAACTTAATTATAACTTAGCCTACATTATACGAAACCAAAGAAACTCCTTAAACATGCAATACCAAAATGAGAAAAAAAATCCAATATCGTTAGAGCTTCATACCATCAAGTGATAAGATTTAATAAAGATATCCAAGACTCGAAGATGAAATAAAATTTTCTCCAAGCCTTAACAATTCCATCCCTCCTAACTTGCCCCTCAAGAACTAATATAGCATACCAAATAGTATGAGGAGAAAATCTGAATTTGATTTACTGAAAGGACTAAGAGAAGATTACCCTTTTTGCTTTATAAGCTTGTAACAACCACAAGAACAATCCCATGGTCACTAGGCGATGACAACGACAACAATCGACGATGATCATGAAGAACAATAACGGAGGGTAGCGAGTCAACGATCAAGTAGCCACAGCAAGGATTAAGATCACACATGAGAAAGATATCATGTGTGGGAAGTAATAAGATGAAGTTTAGATTTTGTAATAATAAAAAGGATGAGGCAACGTCTTTGACATGCAATGATGGCGACGACGAGAGGAGAGGAGAGTAGGGTTTAGATAAGATGAGACGACGATGTTTACAATAACCATATATATATATAAAGAAGCTAGGTTAATAAGTTGAGATTTTGCAAAAAGGTCCTTACATCTATACAAATTACAAATGAGTATTTTAAAATTTTCAATAATATAACATTGTGTCCTCTGGAGTCAGGATGACCGAATTAATGATGGAGTAAAGGAGACTGGGCGAGTTGATGAAGGAGTAACCAAAATATCTCGAATCGAACTGATGAGTTCGAGATTGACTATTTTACCTCTACCGAGTCTTGACTGTTGACTTACACCAAGGCTTAACTATTGACTTGACTTTGTCACATATGATTCCCTCTTCTTACCATATCACAAGTTTTTCCTTTAAGTCTAGTCGAAGGAGGCACTAGTCTAACTGACTAGACTGATGGGATCCCTGTCCAACCATCGATCCATACATAATGCTGATGCAGTACCGATTAGTTGCTTTGTAAGTGGGTGTATCGGGAATATGTGCACTATTAATGTCAGAGATATGTATGTTAGCATATCACGTTTATAAGACGATTTGTCTTACTCGCGCATAAATGCAACTAGTATGTGATTAGCACATGTCTTGAACATTAAAAATTTGTAAGGAGTTCATCATTGTCGATTAGCGTGTGAGATCCGATGGCTCTGAACAAATAGCCTGAATGCGGATCGATAGTTGTTGTTGGTATTCGTAAAGTATATATAAGGGCTAGTGATGAACATAAATGCTGCACTAAATGAAAGCTTTATTTTCTCTCCGCATCCATTTATTTCATGTTACCTTTCTTCCTTGTGACTGTGTAATTTTTGAAATCATGTTGAGTGTTTCCATCAACAAGTGGCTAATAAGGGGGTCTACATCTGAAGCAGGACACAACATTCCCATTTTTCAACCACCCAGCGAGCATCAAGAAACCCGATCTTTAGAACTACAAGTCGACTTGACCGTATCTGTAGGGGCCTTCTGCTTAACCTCTGATAGTCGAGGTAGCTGAGTCGTCAGGAGACACACAACAAGCACTGAGAAAAAGACATCGCCTTCAAGATTTAGTTCTGTAGACAAATGCACTCGTGGTCACCTCCCTTAGTTTTCAAATGATTGGCAGAACCAAATGGCCTACTGCCTCCTTCAAATCGTCCCGAATCGTCAATTCTTTGACCAATGATGGAGGAGACATGACCTAAAAATACGTCCGCCCAACTAGGGGTCGTAGCGGGTGAGGTGATGACCTTATCTAGTACTATGGAGAAAATCTAGCATAGCGCTCGTGAGGAGGTGCAATAGCGATCCTTCACCGGGCTGGCGAAGGCCATGGTAAAGGATTTGATAGGGGTAAGAATTCACGAAGAAAGGTAGACCTAACCTCCTGGTGGGCTTGCTTACGAATTGATTGATCTTGTAGGTGTGGGCTAAGGCGTTCGAATTTGCCTCTAGAGTCTCGGAGGACCTCCAGTTGCAACAACAACAAAGGTCTCAAATAGTCAAGTTAAAGGCTCTGTTGGCCTGTAGTCAAGAGTCAGAGGGGGTAGCGACGGAGATGAAGAGGCTACAAGACATGCTTCATGCCCAAGCAGAGCAATTACTCTTGTGGCACCAAGAAGTGAAGACTCTTCAAGCCAAAATGGCCTCGCTGCAGGGTCGACGTGAGGCCTAGATATAAGAATTAGCTGCATAGGTTGTCGCAAAGAAGAAGCAAGAGAGGAAGGAGGAGAAGGCTATAGACTTGCTAGCAAGGGTGGAGGCCGAGTTGGACACTTGGGAAGGTGAGCTACAGCATACACGTACACTGTTGGAGAGGGAGATATTCAAGTCCCGATCGAGAAGGGTCGAGATAGAGAAGTTGGAGAGTCGTGTGAAAGCCCAGAGGGATGATCTGAAGGTCAAGGAAGCGAAGCTCCAAAATTATAAGACCAGAGAAGAACAACGACAAGCGGAAGAGAAGCGCAAAATATATGATGCGCTTAGTGATCGCGTACTTAGGATGATTCAGTACAGAATCGCGGGGGCCACGAAGCAAAAGAAGCTGGACATCTACCCATAAATTTTCTTACAAATTTTGTAAATTTGAAGAAAATTCTAAACAAAATATCTTTCAAAGATTTAGAAGATATGTAATAGTTTAGGATTTAAATATAATTTTGATTTATCAGCTTATGAATATGACCTCCGACTTTTGAAATGAAATATAAAATTCTTCTTTTACTATACCGCATATTGTTTATTAAGGAATTTGTGGAATTTATTAAATTTTGATATACGTGTGGTTGTAAGCTTAACTGCGCAAAGATACAGAGCGGAGTGTAAACACTATAAACCTCAAATAAAAACTCTTGGTGTTGAGGATGAGAACATGAGCATTGAACCAAATAGGCTCAAATATAAGGACTCCGAGTGAGGACTCGAGAATGTAAAAATCTGAATGAGGACTCGTGGATGTAAAGATCCGAGTCAGGACTCGAGGATGTAAAGACTCGAGAATGGACTTGAGAAAGTAAAGGCTCGAGTATGGACTCGAGAAAATAAAGATTCGAGTATTTGCTATAAGACTAGTAACAAGTATAAAAACTCAAGGGTTGGATTTGTGAATAGTGAGTGTCGACAAATGGGAGTTTCGGATGAGCAATCTTATTCTATCTATGAATGAGCCGAGTTTGGATGGAGTTGAGAAATTATGAATCTTTTAGAATCGGGGCAACCAAGTGGTTGGAGGGATCGAGGAAGCATGCGTTACCGTTTACCTCTGCAACATGCGAGATACACATCATAAATGCAAACGATATGTGTGATGACGTATCATTCTTGAGGTTATTTTATCTTATTCAGTCATAAATAACAGTCAATCTGACGTTAACATGCGTAAAGAGACAGGCATTTTTTATTTGAGGCAACTGTTAGGATTTTGTGGATTAGCACACCACATCCAACGAATGATGATTGTAGCTTCCTTTATCGGAAATCAACGGCTAACATGAAGAGCCTTGTAGTCTATATTGCATCGACAATTGACAGAAATTATTGAATATGCTGATTCACACATAAATATCGAAACTAATATGTTAAAATCTATTGATTTAACAAGAGAATATCATGAGTTAAAAATAAACTTGTCGCTTTCAAAGAAGGAGACGACAAAAAATATTATTAATCAATAAAATCTATCTCAAGATAATTAAATAAATTTGAATATCATAAAATTTAACTACTTCTAACTTCTTTACATCCCTTGGATTATGGGTAGGCGTTTCAAGAACTGAAGCACCTCTATCATAACCATAAAGAGACAATTTCATCAAACTCATGCATGTTCCCTCTTTTTCTCATAACCTGGTTTGTTTGCTTGTTCCTGAACCTCATCTCATCTATAGTTTCGACTTTGTGATACTTCCATTCATGGATCGGCATCATGTTGAGCTGGAGGCAGAATTTGAAAACCCAGTTTGGAACCACAGAAAACAACTTGATCAAGTTGGAACCACGTGGTTACCTAATGCCGCTCCATTGTGGAGCATACCTTGTACTTAGAAAACATACAACTGTCATTAACTTGATCCACAAAACATACAGCTGGATCCCGCTCCATTGTGGAGCATACCTTGGACTTAGAAAGTTTACAATTAATATATTTTTAATTAATTAGTAATGTCATGATTTTTATTTAATGGTATTTTTAATTTTTCAGGAGCACGAGTTATAGCGTCCTCTTACTTGTTGGGAGTTTTTTTTGAAGACACACAAGTCTAAGGATGACACTTTTATTGATCCTCGCTCGCAGGCATTAGACGTAAGAAAATAATTTTTAAATTTATTTCACATTACCGCCATGTAATTATTTTTTCTAATCTTAAAATTTATAATAATTTAATTTTAAACAGGTTGAATATTCTGCTAGAGTTACACAAGCGTCTGCGCCTGCAGTTGAGGGAGGAGAGAGGCAGGAGCTCTCAACCGACCAGTTGAATGAAATCTACTATGATGTGGTCGGTGGGAGGAAGAAGAGCTCCACCCTCTACAGTCTAGGGTCCCAGGCGAGAGTCGTATATGATCGTGTGATGGCCCCTAGAGCCAGGGGTCATCCCAGCGGATCATCTTTTGCGATAGAAGCCCTACAAAAAGAAAATCAAGAATTAAAGGATCGACTCTCTACATTAGAGGCAGCAAGAAAGTCAAGCTCAGCTTGAGCGACAGATGGCGACCGTCATGGAGGCCTTCGGCCAGACGCCATCCATGTCTACTTATGATGCGATGCGAGGTGCGGACCTTGATACGGAGACTCAGGACCCTAATACTCCTAATCAGTAGCTGTCTGCAAGGTAGGTTAGCATTTCTATTACTTTTATTTTTTTAAGTTATTACTTGTAAGTATGTATTTTTTAAATAGGTTATTATAATTACATTATTACTAACATATCTTATTGTCTTTTTTAGGATCTTCTATTTTGGCTGGACTCGTTTAGATAAGTTTTTGATATATTATTAATTATATTTTGATATTAGATACAGTATCAGTGTTGTTGGGTTTTCTGAGCCGTAAAAACCGCTTTTTGCGTTGCGGAAACCTCGGAACTCCCTTGCCACTGGATCCGTGCGAAGATAAAATATAAAAATGCTCATGTACATGTTTAAAAACCTAGATCTACTCTAGATCTACGAGATTAGGAAGTTACTCTCGGTGCGTGCCCTTCGCGTATCCCGCTCGTCCATGATGAAGTCGGATCTCGAGAGCTACTCGTGTAGTCTCCTCTATGGTATCCACTCGGACACTTTGGTGGAAAACCAAAACTCAAGGTGTGCTAGCACCTTAGGGAGTTTTGGCAAACAAGAGGAGAAGGAGAGGGAGAGAAAACAAGAAGGAGAGAAAATGAAAATCTCATTCACGTTGAGAATAAGAAAAAGCCAACTTTTCCACCTTTTTCATCCTCTTGTAGTGGGCCACCACAAATGCATTCAAGCCAATTAATCTCTATTAAAGGCATTAAAACCACATGAGTTACAAACCCCTCTTGTAACCACCCATGAGGTGGCATGATAATGTGGAGGCTCACCATTGGCCATCACTCATGCCACCTCACCTCAAGGTCAAATGGTCAAGTCAATAATTGACCATGATGTGGCATGAGTCAAGTCAACATAAATGATGACATGACAAAAAGTCAAGTCAACATTTATGATGACATGGCACAAAGTCAAGTCAAACTTGACTCCCAAAATTTCTCCTTCTCAAGTCAAGTCAAACTTGACTTCTAATCTCCCAAAGTTGATCAAATCAACTCCACTAGTCTAGTTTAGATTACACCTAACCCAACTTGATTCATCACATGAATCTAATCCTCTTGGTTCATCACATGAACCTTATTTCCACCTAATTGCCCTTTGAGTGTGACCCTATAGGTTCTTGTAACGTTGGCAATGCCCTAAACTCATTTAGGTGCATAAGTAGTGAGCGGTATCTAGCAACACATCACTACTACCCAAGCTACAAGAATGTTGAGATCCAACATCACCTTGTGACTACTAATTGTGACTTTCACAATATGTGACTATGTCCTTCTATCCTTGATATCAAGATTGATTAAACCGAGGCGTAGACCGTGTCATCCTCTAATCAATCTATGTCTTGAACTCCAAGTAGACTCACTCAATCAAACGAGCTCAACATCTCATGTTGACTCATTTGGGCATGGTCATGCACTTTAGTGGTCTCACTCTATCAAGAACTAAGATATCACTCCCGTCATATAGGAGGGATAGATCCCATCTACATCACTCACATCCCACTACATAATTTGTTACATACCCAGTAATCGCCTTTATAGTCCACCCAGTTACGGGTGACGTTTGATGAAGCCAAAGTATGTAACTCCTTATGTTGGGAACCATGGTGACTTCAGATCTAAGGACTAATAGTCATACTAATAGCCACATGAGAAAGTGTATGACACTCATATAACGATCCATGATACTTTCTCATGGCGAGTTATTCAGTATACATTCTCCAATGCATACCCATGTGTCAACTTGATATCTCATATCCATGACTTGTGAGATCAAGTCATCATGTTGACCTACATGCTAGTCTCTACGCATTAACAATGTCCCTGAATGTTAATACTTGACTAGGAATGCTTTAGAGTAGTGTTCTCTAATCATCTTACTGTCGATTCAACCAATCGATTGATATAGATATGAACCTACTACTCAAGGACATTACTATACTTAGTTATTTGGTACCAATACAAGTAAGTATAATAATCAAAATGAAATACCTTTATAAAATGTAGTAATATGATACATGGAGTCCATACAACAATCATTAAATGATTGGCTCTAGGGCTCTCACTAACAAGTGTATCTAGAGATTTGTGTTATATTCAGATATTATTGTATTCAGATTGTATTAGTGTTGTATTCAGATATTTTGACATGTGGTGTATTCAAATGTTGTATTAGTGTTGTGTTTTACTATTGTTGACTTATAAGTGTATTACTGTTATATTATATTGGTTTGATTGATATGTAAATAGGAAATTCAAAAAAACATAATAAAATATATTAAAAAAACAAATTATTAGCGACGGAATGATAAATTCCGTCGCTAATAAACGAATATTTTTTTTATTTTTTAAAAAAATTTAGCGATGAAATTTATAATTCTGTCGCTAATAAACCTATATATTTTTTATTTTTTTAAAATGTTAGCGACGGATGTTTATTATTCCGTCGCTAAATAGCGACGGAATTATAAATTCCGTTGTTATTATTTGCGACGGGGTGAAAAAGTCCGCCATTAATTATTAGCGACGGAAATATTGGACCGTCGCTAAATTTAGCGACAGAATTATAAATTTCGTCGCTATTTAGTGACGGAAACAAATTTCCATCGCTAAAGTGACATCAACGATCAAATTTTATGCGACGGACTATTTCCGTCGCTAATCGGTCGTTAAACGTGAGTAGCGACCGATTAGCGATCGAAATGGTCCGTCGCTAATACCAATTATTTTTGTAGTGCTAGCAAACTTGCATGTATTAATTGTCTAAGCCAAATATGGGGAGCAGCTCTGTATGTATCTAGTCGTGTTTATTGCTGATATATCCTTCTACATATTCTATCTACAGGTGAACGTTCTCAAGATCAAAA
The DNA here is from genome assembly GCF_044706935.1 of Curcuma longa. Taxonomy (NCBI): domain Eukaryota; kingdom Viridiplantae; phylum Streptophyta; class Magnoliopsida; order Zingiberales; family Zingiberaceae; genus Curcuma; species Curcuma longa. Next base: position 1,501,736 of record NC_133875.1, read on the forward strand.
TTTGTAATTATTTTATTAATAAAAGGAGAGTATTTTAGATGTTTAGATAAAAGTATAAGAGATGATTTCCTTCGTCTCAAATAACTCAGTATATATCATCGATCTCAGTTCTACAACAAGAGACAAATAGGCAAATTAGATACACAACAACGTTAACAGATCCTCCATGGCTTATCAATTTTATGAATCTAATCCGTGTCTAAGGAAATAAATCTGTCAGTCTTAAGAACCAATTACGCACTCATGAGCTAGCCATATTGGCTGGACACATGCATGTATGTTTTGCTCTACCCAACTCATATTTTGGCTGATTTTGGTGCTTGCTCTCATCCCGGGTCCCACCGTAACCATAAGTATGAATTCACACGTAAACCTAGCAATCTTTTCCTTTTCCCTTTTCCCTTTTGGCATAAGCTGCGAGCCTTCTCTCACTCAAAGAACATATACTGTACGGACATATATAGCATTATATTTTGAGAAGCACACTCAAGAATCTAATCTCACTTTTTGCACTTCTTCTAGTTCACGTTCCAAATCAGTGACATGTATGATACTGAAGGAAATTAAAAGCATGCAAAATGTTAAGCATGAGCATCGCTTGCTAAGGTAAACAAGCGCCGAAGGTCTCGCTCAAAACTACAAGCGCCTTCGCGCGTGCAGGGGCGACTGGGTGCTCCGGGAGAAAGGATACAATACGCTCAAATGGAGCGTCGAGAAGGAGTTCGACGAGAGTATCCTGATATGGCACATCGCTACCTATCTCTGCTACCAAAAACTGATCAAGGCAGACCCGAACCAGGCCGTCAGCATCAACAATGATGATGTTCCGGGGATGAACCCAGGGGGCCAGTCATGATCAGACTCGAGTCTAAGGCTGATCCCGCCGCATAGGTTGCACCCGCTGAAGCAATACCTTCAGGTAATTCAGGCACGTATTAGCTAAGTATATTCATTCGGCCGTCCCCTCATCCAATCGCTTCCATTCGGCTAGCTACACGTCGAATCCCTCCATTCGGCAGGAGCTTCGCCGAATCCTTCCATTCGGCTAGCTACGTGCCGAATCCCTCCTTCTACCATACACCCGCCGAATCGCTGAATCACCTTATTTAGCTCCTACTCACGTATGCTAACACCCTGGTTTGAATATACTCCTCACAGTGTCCTGACCCACCTCATCATGATATCTGACAAACCCATGCCCTAAATAATTAATGCTATCTCTCCGTCGCCTGCAGGGATAGTGGCAACATAACGTTTTACCGGCGATGGGACAAGGAACTCGATTATTCCTGCCACTTCATTAATCATGATGAGACATTCCTTAAATGATGACGTGACAGGTATGCACGCTCATCTCCTCTTAAAAAGACCACTCCCGACGACAGGTAGCTCTCTCTGGAAAACTCTCATTCCCTCAACTGCTCTTTCTTTCACTGTTCACCATCTTCTTCCCCCGTTCCTAACTTGATCGTCGGAGTGGTCGCGCCAGGGCACCCCCTGGCCTTCCTACTGACGCTCCCTGTGATCGCAGGTCATCCCTGGAGCTGTTGCTGCTCATCGTCGGCTCCAGTGGAGTCTCCGGCGACTGTGAAGCTGTCATCGCCCCCATCACCATTCACTGCTCAAAGCCAGCAGCGAGGAGGTCCGGTGACGTGTCCTGGAGCAGATCCCAACCGGAACATAATTTGGCGCCGTCTGTGGGAAGCTTTTAGTCTGGATTTGAGATGTCGACGGACGAACCCCCTCAACCTCCTCAACCTCGCTTCATCACCATGACTGCAGAAGATTTTGACAGGGTGGTGGCCGCCGCCGTCCTAGTTGTTTCTCACCAACAACAACAGCATCAACCGCAGGAACAGGTACCAGCCGGTCCTTCCAGACCTCGTTCTTTTTCCGCTGAAGCACCACCAGCACCGGCCCCAGTACGTCGGTTGTTTGAGCCCACGGACACCCACCAGACTCCGGCCCATCAAGCTCCGGCCCACTTTGCTCAGATCCATCAGGCCCCAGCTTATCAAGTCTCAGCTCAGCAGGCCCAGCAGGCCCATCAAGCTCATCAGGCCCAGGGCCCACCTCCACCATACGTGTTTGAAGATTACGGAGGGATGTCTGTAGAGTCTGCTGCTGTCCGGACGCCACCTCGACGCCTTCCACGTGGCAAAGGACCCGGTCCCGAGGAAGGCCGCAGTTCTCACAAATCTCCATTTGCCCAGTGGATATTGGAAGAAGAGCTCCCTCGCCACTTCCGTGACCCTCAGCTCATGGACTACACCGGAGCAACTGACCCAGAAGATCACTTGGGGAGATTCGAAAATGCCGCCACCCTGCATCAGTACATAGGCGCCATCAAATGTCGGGTTTTTGTAAAATACGGTATAAAAAAAAAGTTAATGGGTTCGGGTTTGGGTTAAACCCAAAACCCGCTAGGATTAGGAATCCGCTAATCTCCCTTCTCCCTTCGCAACCCCTTCTTATTCCCGTTTCTACTTCCGCCAAAACCCCACGCCGCTTCCCTCCTCTTCTCCTTCTCCTTCGTCCGCCAAGCCGAAGCCTCGCTGGTGGAAACAAGCCTTCCTCTCCTTCTCCTCTCTAAACCCTAGCCGCCACCTCTTCTTCGATCTCTGGTTCCGTTGTAGCCACCAGGTGGTCTCGTGATCCCAACGCCACGCGAACAGAGGTCGCCGCCACTAGTGCCCGGCTGCGTGGAAGAAGAAGATTTCTTCCTCTATTTCGCCGCCGCACCCGGGTCCCCTGAAACAGAGTCGTTGCCTCCTTCGTTGTTAAGCAACAGGACTGAGGTGAGGTACTGTTTCCCTCTGGGTTGTTCCTGCTAGGTTAGGTTGTTGCTTGATTCGGTTTTTGCCGATGCCTCAAATTTCTTGGTTCGATGTAGATTTTGGATTGAAACCTTTGCCAAGAATGAATTGTAGTGGGTTAAAAATTATGAAATCCTTACTGAGTTTACGATGGAATCACACTATGTATGAACGTGTGGAATTCGATTGCATGCATGATAGGTATGATCATTGGTTATGTTAGGTACTTCAAAGTTTGTATTTCATTTACATCTATGCCACTCACATTAGCCTTTTTCTGCCTACATTAAAATTCATATTGTTGTTGCATGACCTGTATAACTCATATCGTCCCTACTTGTGACATGTAAACATGTTAAGTATAACCTTTTTGGCCCACACTGTTCTCCATGTTATCAAAGTGATATGTCTTATTCATATCTATAGATATACCATCAGACTTTAATCATTTGTTGTCTCCCTCGATTGCCGGCTTCAAAAAAATCGTACATGAGATAGTAGTTCTTTCAATCTAGCCAAAAGAGCAATATCTACTTTTTAGAACTAATTATAAAAGGATTCTTCACACACCCTCTTTAACTGCTTAGTCTCTCTACAACTCAACATTTACTATGAGAACAAAGACCATTTATCTAACCTTACGACCTCGTCCCTCACCTATCTTTCTTTTGCTCACTTCTAATCAAGTGAGGTTATTGTGCATCTAGAGAGGACTATTTGTTGGTAATCAAGATTTTAATTAAGGTTAAACATGGATTAAACTAACCCAAATCAATTGATTTAGGTTAACTAGATTGGGAGGAGGTTAAACAAATCTTGATATCGGCTAAGGTTGTATTTGATAGGAAAATTTATATATCGCGGTATTTAGGAATGTTTATTTTAATTACAGGACACTGAACCGGATCTCTGGACGGAAGTTTCCTTTTCGGACACCGACTATTTTCGGAAGGCGGGTATCTCGACTTATCTTTTTAGATTTGTCTTATTGATATGTATAGTTTGCTAGATTTAGTAGTAATATTTATGCGTTATTTCTGTTATGGTAAGTTACTAGCTACTTGGTACATATGGTATGCCTTCCTTGTTACACTGTTTCGTTACTGGCATAGATTGATTATTATTATATGCATTGGTATCATGCATCATTTCTATATGCTTGCATACTAGCGACCATCGGCTCCTCCTTTGCAGTCTGAGCCCGTCGCTAATTACAGGATCTGCACACACAACCACTTATGAGATAGTGGTACATCAGGAGGGTGTGTGTAGTTGCATTTTCAGGGCTCCGCTTGGTCGCACCAGAGGTAGCAGTGCCATAGCGTGGTAGCATTAGGGCTCCGCTCGGCCGCACCAGAGGTAGCAGTGCCATAGCGTGGTAGCATTACATGGATCCCTCCTTCGCATTATGACGAGGAGATGAGAGCGTTGCTCCCCCATATGACTTGGGGTAGGAGGATAGGTGTACTCTGACAGGACATTCCATCATGTGCATATTGCATGGATTGCATTGTTATTGCTTGCTGCATTTATTATTGCTTGTTGTATATGTGGACATGCACATACAGGAGATATTATGCATTGTGATTGTGATACTATATATGTCGCAAGGTTATTGCCATTGTGGTATTATATGATTCTGGTATGTACAGTTTATTTTCTTCAGCAGTTCAGTTCTGTATTTATTACTGTACCGGTATGATTATTACTGCTAGATTAGCTTATTGTACATATCTGTTAGATATCCGCTGAGTTCATTGAACTCACCCCGTTGATGTTATCTTTTTCAGGTTGACGTCGGTCTGGAGAGCCGTGCTGCTAGTCCCTCGTCAAGTCGTCTTCAACGATTATTTTTGCTTTTGCTATATTTTCCTTTCAGTATTGGTGTCAGAACTGGTTATAGTTCATGTGGGTTTTTCGTATATGTGTTTGGTTTAGTGGTGCATGGTTATAATTGTCGGTTGTGGACCTTAGTCTCATAATTTAGTATTTGTTATCGTTGATATGCATGTGTAGGATGTGTAAGTGGCCGTGTGGATCACCTTTACTTTATTTAATGGTATGTCTCCATATTTTGTAGTATGGATAGGCCGTGTGGGCCTTATAGTCATGTTTGTATTCAGGGAAGTGAATTGTTACAGGGGAGATGTTGCTGAAATTTCTCGGACAACCGTCTCTCGGGGCGTGACAATTTAAGTGGTATCAGAGCAGGTTTCCGAGTCTTTCGGTGTTTACGGATTTGCGGAGTTTATCTGATACCAATTTATTTGGTATTAGAGAAAAAGTATACAATGCCTTCCGGTTTTAGTGTTTCGGATTTTTGATTTTGGAGTCGTTATTGCGACAAGGTCATATTTTGGGACTAGCGACGACAAGGCATCTCCAGACGGTAATAGGTAAAATATTTAATCTAGCAAATTTTGTACTTTTGATAATACTTGGTAATAATATTTCAGATATGATACGGGGAAAACGTACTCCTGTACGAAGACGTGGTGCAGGACGGGCACGTAAGAAGACAATCGAGTCTCGTATGGTCGAGCCACGAGAGAGACCTACTGCGGTTGAGTCTGTCACTCAAGGACAGAATTCTCACGGCATTACGGGCACCTCGAGCTCTCAGTCTCCGGAGGTCTCTTCATCAAACCCTTCAACGGACCCCGTAATACCTCCATCAGCAGACCGGGCACCTCCCCCAGTGGTGCCAACTGCATGTCAGGCCGCCTCGGCTGCCGTACACTCGGATGCCCCACCGGCAGCCCCTGTTGCACCTCATCTAACGGTGCCTATGGCATATCAGGCAGCCTCTGCTGCCGTACATCCTAATATCCCACCAAGAGCCTCTATTGCTACATACCCGGCACCTCCACAGGTAGTGCCTGCTACTGTCTACCAGGCACCCCCACCTACAACAACTCCAGTCACTCCAGATTACATTCAGCCTACAGTACCACCTGCGGTACCTGCTCCTACTTATGCTGCAGTATTAGCTCCGACGCATCCGGGTGCACCACCAGAGGTACCTCCCCCAGCTTTTCCAGCAGCACCTCCTACGGTACTCCCCTCTGGATTTCCAGCGGTACCATTCACGGTACCCACCCCTCTGGTCCCATCAGTCTCAGTGGGGAATGCTACCCATCCTACGACTTTGGCTGTTGCACGAGCTCGGATTCCAGCATTAGCGGAGTCGCTGAAAAGCCGATTCACGCTTTTCCGCGGAGGGACGGATCCGAGGGCAGCTCAATCTTGGATAGAGACGGTAGAGCGAACTTTCTTCTATACTGCTTGTTCCGAGTGGGAGAAGGTAGAGTTGGCGGCCTTCCATTTACGGGACGAGGCCGAGATCTGGTGGGCCACACAGCGCACGGTGCTAGGCGAGCAGCACGTTACATGGGAGAAATTCAAGGAGATCTTTGAGAGCCAATATTTTCCATTGTCGTATCAAATGATGCGCCGTCAGGAATTTCAAAGTCTTCAGCAGAAAGGGCGCACCGTGATGGAATATAATGCGGAGTTCAATCGACTAGCCAGATTTTGTCCTGAGTTAGTTGCAGAGGACAGGTCCCGTATGCTCCAATTTGTTCAGAGCCTGGATGGCAATCTGCAGGTGAAGATAGCAGGATTCGGCATTTCCTCGTACCGTGAGGCCTTGGATAGAGCGCTACTGATAGAGTCTGCCCAGCAGAAGGCGTTTGGGGATAGGAAGAGAAGTAAGCCATCAGCTCAGAGTTCAGCACAGACCCAACAACCACTGACTACAGGACAGCAACGTGACGGTTGTAGAGATTTAGGTCAAATTGCTACTGGGGCACCGAGTAAGCCCCAGAAGTCAGAACAATTTTCATCAAAACGCTCTCGATTTTTCTGACAAGATCAAAGGCAGTCGGGCAGTGACACTTACTGTACTCAATGTGGTTCCAGGGATCACGTTACATCAGCATGCACCTTGGGACAGTCGGTTTGCTATTATTGCAAACTGCCTGGACACATGAGTCGTGATTGTTCGCTGAAGGCTCAGCACGTGTCTTCAGGGGTTTCTATTCCGGGAGGATAGTTTGGTCAGGCGGGATCACAGAGAGGGGGGCAGAAGGCTCAATCGTCACATCGCCAACAGAGGACCGCTCCCCCTATAGCAGCTGTATATGGCATGTACGGACAGGAGCACTTCAGTGCCCCTATGATATCGCAGAGTTCAGTTGCGGGACCTCAGTGTCAGACTCATGTACAGTACCCGTCGCAGCCCCAACCATTGGTTCAGTATCAGACGCAGTCCCAGCCACTGGTACAGTATCAGTCTCAGTCTGCATATCAGCCTTTGGATCAGTATCCGGCATCGCTGCACTATCCACCTCAATGGCAGGCTCAGATCCAGCCGCAGCAACCTCGGACAGCGCTACCACCCCTACCCTTGCCAGAGACTGGACGGGTCCACACGGTTACCAAAGAGGATGCGCAGCGAGCCGACGGATCCATTTTTCACGGTACGGATTGACTTTATGCATTTTTCCCTGCTATGTAAGTTAATACTGGTAGTTCTCATTCTTTTATTTCTCGTATATTTATGAGAGAAAGTGGTAGACTACCTACCCTTAGGCCACAGTGGTTAACGGGATTCCTACTGTCTAGTGATAAAATAGAGGTTATTAAGGAGGTCAAAGGATGTTCATTAGATGTCGGCAGGACCATACTCCCTCTTTGTAAGGGGGGGATTACTAATTCAAGTACGATTTTTTCAGTAGGTAATTGTGGAATCTTATATTTTTGAAATCCAACTAATAAATGCGGACATATTGATGCGACCATTAGGATAGCGTAGCGGAAGCAGGATGGACTCATAACCCACAGGTCCAAGAATCGATCATTGGAATTATGGTATTTTGCGCTATACTACATCAGTAGGAAATTTGGGGACCAAATTTTTATTAGTAGGGGAAAATGTAAAATACGGTATAAAAAAAGTTAATGGGTTCGGGTTCGGGTTAAACCCAAAATCCGCTAGGATTAGGAATCCGCTAATCTCCCTTCTCCCTTCGCAACCCCTTCTTATTCCCGTTTCTGCTTCCGCCGAAACCCCACGCCGCTTCCCTCCTCTTCTCCTTCTCCTTCGTCCGCCAAGCCGAAGCCTCCTTGCTGGTGGAAACAAGCCTTCCTCTCCTTCTCCTCTCTAAACCCTAGCCGCCACCTCTTCTTCGATCTCTGGTTCCGTCGTAGCCACCAGGCGGTCTCGCGATCCCAACGCCACGCGAACAGAGGTCGCCGCCACTAGTGCCCGGCTGCGTGGAAGAAGAAGATTTTTTCCTCTATTTCGCCGCCTTAGGAGCCCGTCGCCGCCGCACCCGGGTCCCCTGAAACAGAGCCGCTGCCTCCTTCGTTGTTAAGCAACAGGACTGAGGTGAGGTACTGTTTCCCTCTGGGTTGTTCCTGCTAGGTTAGGTTGTTGCTTGATTCGGTTTTTGCCGATGCCTCAAATTTCTTGGTTCGATGTAGATTTTGGATTGAAACCTTTGCCAAGAATGAATTGTAGTGGGTTAAAAATTATGAAATCCTTACTGAGTTTACGATGGAATCACACTATGTATGAACGTGTGGAATTCGATTGCATGCATGATAGGTATGATCATTGGTTATGTTAGGTACTTCAAAGTTTGTATTTCATTTACATCTATGCCACTCACATTAGCCTTTTTCTGCCTACATTAAAATTCATATTGTTGTTGCATGACCTGTATAACTCATATCGTCCCTACTTGTGACATGTAAATATGTTAAGTATAACCTTTTTGACCCACACTGTTCTCCATGTTATCAAAGTGATATGTCTTATTCATATCTATAGATATACCATCAGACTTTAATCATTTGTTGTCTCCCTCGATTGCCGGCTTCAAAAAAATCGTACATGTGATAGTAGTTCTTTCTATCTAGCCAAAAGAGCAATATCTACTTTTTAGAACTAATTATAAAAGGATTCTTCACACACCCTCTTTAACTGCTTAGTCTCTCTACAACTCAACATTTACTATGAGAACAAAGACCATTTATCTAACCTTACGACCTTGTCCCTCACTTATCTTTCTTTTGCTCACTTCTAATCAAGTGAGGTTATTGTGCATCTAGAGAGGACTATTTGTTGGTAATCAAGATTTTAATTAAGGTTAAACATGGATTAAACTAACCCAAATCAATTGATTTAGGTTAACTAGATTGGGAGGAGGTTAAACAAATCTTGATATCGGCTAAGGTTGTATTTGATAGGAAAATTTATATATCGCGGTATTTAGGAATGTTTATTTTAATTACAGGACACTGAACCGGATCTCTGGATGGAAGTTTCCTTTTCGGACACCGACTATTTTCGAAAGGCGGGTATCTCGACTCATCTTTTTAGATTTGTCTTATTGATATGTATAGTTTGCTAGATTTAGTAGTAATATTTATGCGTTATTTCTGTTATTGTAAGTTACTACTTGGTACATATGGTATGCCTTCCTTGTTATACTGTTTCGTTACTGGCATAGATTGATTATTATTATATGCATTGGTATCATGCATCATTTTTATATGCTTGCATATTAGCGACCATCGGCTCCTCCTTTGCAGTATGAGCCCGTCGCTAATTACAGGATCTGTACACACAACCACTTATGAGATAGTGGTACATCAGGAGGGTGTGTGTAGTTGCATTTTCAGGGCTCCGCTTGGTCGCACCAGAGGTAGCAGTGCCATAGCGTGGTAGCATTAGAGCTCCGCTCGGCCGCACCAGAGGTAGCAGTGCCATAGCGTGGTAGCATTACAGGGATCCCTCCTTCGCATTATGACGAGGAGATGAGAGCGTTGCTCCCCCATATGACTTGGGGTAGGAGGATAGGTGTACTCCGACAGGACATTCCATCATATGCATATTGCACGGATTACATTGTTATTGCTTGCTGCATTTATTATTGCTTGTTGTATATGTGGACATGCACATACAGGAGATATTATGCATTGTGATTGTGATACTATATCTGTCGCAGGGTTATTGCCATTGTGGTATTATATGATTCTGGTATGTACAGTTTATTTTCTTCAGCAGTTCAGTTCTGTATTTATTACTGTACCGGTATGATTATTACTGCTAGATTAGCTTATTGTACATATCTGTTAGATATCCGCTGAGTTCATTGAACTCACCCCGTTGATGTTATCTTTTTCAGGTTGACGTCGGTCTGGAGAGCCGTGCTGCTAGTCCCTCGTCAAGTCGTCTTCAACGATTATTTTTGCTTTTGCTATATTTTCCTTTCAATATTGGTGTCAGAACTGGTTATAGTTCATGTGGGTTTTTCGTATATGTGCTTGGTTTAGTGGTGCATGGTTATATTGTCGGGTGTATTACTTTCATGAATTTAGTATTTTCACGTTGATATGCATGTGTAGGATGTGTAAGATGCTCTGTCATCACCTTTACTTTATTTAATGGTAATCATCCTATATGGGGGGCCGTGTGGGCCTTATAGTCATGTTTGTACCAGGGAAGTGAATTGTTACAGGGGAAATAGACAATCTCGGACAAAGGACAGTTTTCCTCACCACTTATGGCGGGTCCTGTTTCTGGATCAACCATAAACAAATTCTATTTAAGGTAGTGTCAAATCCCACTACTTTCTAAGCACTTCGCCACCAGACACTTACCGGAAGATTGATGGATCTCTTTGCCATCAAACAGAAGTCTGAGGCATCACTTAAGGATTATGGCATATTTAATCAAGGAGCGCAAGAAGTGCAGCTCCCAGAAGTCCTCCCATAAGCTCTTTCAGGGATTGATTGATGAACTTGGTATCACGCATTTGAAAGTAAATCGTAGATCTAGAGTAGATCTAGTATAGAAACAAGTTTTGCAATTTTTGTTCGCACGAATCCTTTGGCATGGACTTCCGAGGTTTCCGCAACGCAAAAAATGATTTTTGCATCTTAGAAAAAAACCTATCAACCACAGCTAGAACAGAATCTGAAGTTCGTTGGGTTTGGGGTAATCCTAATACAAAATTCATGTTGACAACAAACCAAGGAGCTTCAAGAACAGGTAAAGAAGTGTACAAGCCAATATTGGTTAGAATTCCCTTAGACCGTTAGCATACATAATATCGGCTTACAAAGCAACATCATTGGTCAACTTTGGTCAATAAAAATCCATAGAGATAAGGATCAATGTCTTATTATGACTAAAGTAGCTCTCATTATGAAACTCACTGATAATCTATTGTCTCAATGAACAATCTAGAACACACAACTATAATCCACAAAACAGATAACTATTATGCAAAATAAAATCATAATGGTGACCATTTTGTACCTCTTGGAATATCCTCTCAAATGAAGGACCAATTGCATACACGCCAACGAAAATCTCAAAGCTTGCAACCTTGGTATTCATGTTGGTAATTAATAAAGAGCGGCGCTCAGGGCATTTGCGACACGGTTCAGGCTCTCTACTTGGTGTCTCAACGTAAAGATGAACTCCTATAAATAAGCCACCCACTTGGCATGCCGCCTACTCAGCTTATATTGACCATTGATGTACTTCAAGGCTTCGTGATCAGTAAACAAAATGAACTCCTTCTGTACGAAGTAATGACGCCAATATTTCAAGGACTGAACAATGGCATAGAACTTCAAGTCGTAAGTAAAATAATTTTTCTTAGATCCGGATAGTTTCTCACTAAAGAAAACAATGGGTCACTTAGATTGACTCAGCACACCCCCAATACCAATATCGAATGTATCACAATTCACCTTGAACACATGGTCAAAATTAGGAAGTGTCAAAATTAGTGCCTCAGTCATTTTCTGCTTGACTATTTGAAAACTAGCCTCTGCCTCTTCAAACCACTTGAAATTACGTCCGTTAAGTCACTCTGTGATGGGAGCAATCAGAATGCTAAAGTTTATAATGAACCGACGGTAAAAAGAAGTCAATTCATGGAAACTTCTGACATCATGCAAGGTTCTTGACTGAGGTCACTCCAAGACTGCATCTATCTTTAATTGATCTGCATGAATACCATCAATAGATACAATAAAGTCAAGAAAAAATATCGACGCAATGAAAAAGGAACACTTCTTGTTGACACATAAACACTCCATTTTCAGGTGCCCACGTCGAACTGTAAATAAGAATGTCATCAAAGTAGACCACTACAAATTTTCTCATAAAAGACAGCAAGATCTAATGCATAAACCTCATGAATGTGTTGGGCACATTTGACAATCCAAAAGACATTATCATCCATTCATATAACCCATGTTGCATCTTAAACACTGTCTAATGCATAAACCTCATGAATGTGTTGGGCACATTTGACAATCCAAAAGACATTATCATCCACTCATATAACCCATGTTGCATCTTAAACACTGTCTTTCATTCATCTCCAGACCTTATTCTGATCTGGTGATATCAACTTTTAAGGTCAATTTTTGAGAAAACTCCATCCAAGCAGGCGATTGAAAATTTATACTTAACTGTAATTCTGTTAATAGCTCGGCTCTCAACACATACGCCACGAACCATCCTTCTTTGACACTAGTAGGGTAGGAATTGCACATGGGCTCATGCTCTCACGGGCATAACCCCTTTATAATAATTCTACCACCTACCGCTATAACTTTTCGGTCTCCTTGGAACTGAGGCGATATGTTTGTCGATTAGGTAAACTCGATCCCGAAACAAAATTAATCTGTTACTGGATATCTCTTATAAGTATTGTCCAAGAGGAAGATCCTCTGCCATCAACTCGATAAAATGTGCTAGCAGTTGTTGTACTTTTGCTAGTAAAGCCGCGTTGATGGTCATGACAATCATTCTGACAAGGAAGCAAAGCATAGACTACGTCTCCAGACTCCATCTCATCTATAAATCTAAAAACAGAAAGCAAATTAATATTCTTGGTTGCCAAAATTAGAGTAGTTCCTTCCCGCTGTGGTGCTAACACGATCTTCTTTCTCTTGATGTGAAAACTATATGTATTCTTTCGTGCATCATGAATAACACTGCGATCATATTTGTAACATCCCCCCCTTCCTTATGCTAGTAGGGAGACGTTACGTACTTTAACTTTAATAACATAACACAAATTAAAATATATCTTTTCTGTTTAACAAGCGGAAGCAAAGAAATAAATAATAATTCTTGGACATGGATTTAAAAATTTATTTATTTCTTAATCCTTGATCTTATTCCGCGGTTCCGCCAACACCACACATCGAACACCTTTCCAGCTGCCTCCTCTTTCCTAAAACTTTTCCTTTTATTTATCTGCAATATGAGGAATGCAAACTATAAGCAGCGCTTAGTAAGTACATACCTAATCTCACAAAACAACGAAAATCATTTCATGCATTCTTTCGTAATTAAACAGGAAATAAGAAAACATACTTAAACATACTTATACATACTTATGGGCCCTGGCAGAGTATCAATGCGGGCATCTATGATAGAACTCGGGGTAGCTAGCCACCGATGCTACCAGAGGACTTATCTTATCAGGCGACCTTTGGCCTGGAATTCCTTTCCTTATGGGTGAACCTTTGGCCCGGAATTCATTATGGGCGAACCTTTGGCCCGATACCCGCCTCTTAAAAGTAAAATACATTTCTTATACTTCTTATATCATGCAATTTGGAAAGAAACAATTTACACATACTTTAATATAACATGATGTCATGGAAATAATACTTTATGCATGCTCTATAAAATCATACTGTGGACAGAATAAAGAAACCAACGGAGCAACTCATACTGCAGGTGAAAGATGTACTTACCTTATCTTGTCGCCTCACTAGGTTTTAATTGCCAAGGTTTGTGAAATCAAAGACCTCCTCTCTGAGGTGCTTTAGCGCCTACGCGATCTAGAAAAATCATAACTATAACTTAACGGAAACAATTAAATTAACCTGATCTAATCACTCAACCATATCAAGAGTAAATTCTAGATGAACTCAATATTCTCAATTACTCCCTTCACATTAATTACTTCATCACTCCTCTTATCCATTGATTTAATTGACCGATCTCTTATTAAATAATTTGGTTAGAAATCCATTAATTCTTTAATTAATAATAACCAACTTTTGAACACCTAATTAATTTATCTAAATGATTTAATCCACAAAGCAATTATCTAATTTAACAATTAACTACTTATTAAACTAATTAAGATGTAATTAAACTGATTAACAGTCTAACTTAAACTAGATTAACTATCAATTCATTAATTAACCACTTAAACTCATTAACTATTTATTAATCTAATTACTAATTACTTAATTGAACTAACAGGTTAATTAATCACTCAATTAATTGATTAACAATTAAATTAATTAACTTAATTAATTAAACTAACTTTAATTAATTAATCAAATAATTAAAATCAACCTTTACTTGTCTTCTTCCTCGCGTGAACACGGCCGAACAGGGCAGGGGCGTCGGCTGCTCGGCGGGAGGAGGCTGAGGAAAGGGGCGGCGGAGCAGTCCGGTCTTCTCCACGCGGCAGCCGGCTCACGGCGGTGCCGAGCCTCGTCGGTGATCAGAAACAGAGGAGGTGGCGGCTGCTGTTTCTCCTCGCGAACAGGGCAGCAGTGCTCCGGTAGTGGCGCGGGCTGGGCACCGGCGGAAGGCGATCAGGTGTCACGCGGCAGAGGGCGGTTGGCAGGGCGGCGACGCTGTGCGGCGGCTGCTCTGCTTCTCCACGCGGCGGCGGCGAAGGGCGTCTGGACGCGAGCAGAGGGAAAGGAGGAGGCGGCTGGTGGCTAGGGTTGGGTCGCGGCCTCCTCTTATAGCCTCCTCGGTCCGTTCCGGGTTTTCCGCCGGCGGAATCGGGCGGCGGGCGGGCGGACGCGGCTTGCTTGGGCGCGAGTCGCGCGGAGGGGAGGCGGCGGGCGAAAAACTCTTTTATAAAGGAGTGCACAGTACTCCTAACTTCGGGTTTAAGAAATCCCGATTAAACCGGGTCTAATTTCCCAAATCGAACCGGATTAAATTTTGGTTCGCTTGGTTCGGCCATCAAACGACTTCCAAATTGACCCAAACAAATTTTGTTGGATTCATCTTGCAAAGACGAATCTTTTCACCCCTCTTATTTTATCAAACTCCCTTCTATCATTTAACTAAAGGACCTTTATTGGAATTTTAAATCTAATTAAAAATCCTAAAAATAGAGGAAAATAATCCGGGTGTTACAATATTCAAGGTTGCCCCAACAATATATGATATGCATCCATGGACACCACATCATACCAAGCATTATCAAAATATTTGTTGCCAATAGAAAATGATACAAGGCATTGTCTATCTACTGTTACCTCACTGTCTCTGTTTAGCCACGATAACTTATATAACTTACGATGGTGGTCCGTCTTCAACTGTAATTTCTAGTCAGCCTTATCGGACACAACGTTCTCATAGGTACAACTATCAACTGTGCAAATAGTATGGAATATATTGGTTCTCAACCAATCATCTCCCGAATTACCCTTGAGAGTAAGTAGACTCTTGCGAACAATTAAAGTTTCATAACCATCACCATAAAACACCTTGTCAACTTTATCTTCATCATACACTAGTTCACCAATTGCCTCCTTCTCATCTTCCATGTCTTCTTCGATCAATAAATTTTTGCCTTTCTGATTAGCAGGAACAGGTGTCCTGTATTCATTTACCCTATGCCCCTGTTCACCACAACGATAACACTTGATAGAAGCTTTAGAATTAACCTGCAGTTACTGTTGTTGTGAAGGACGTGAGTCTTGAGGGTAGGACCAACTATTCTAGTCACCTTTGATCATTGATTTCCGATTCTGCTATTTTTCAACAACCAATGCATGTTGGTAGGCCTTTGAAACTATCCACAACGAATAAAGACTGAGGGCATCTTACAAAGGCTAGCACAATCTCCCTAAGTATCATGCCACCATCTGCTCCTCTGCCTCCAATAAGTCATTTCGGGCAATCAACTGGTAGAATTCCTCTGTATAATCATTGATTGATCTAGCACCTCGCCTCAATATGTGAAATCGTTGAAACAGAACTTGGGTGTAGCCGAAAGAAAGGAAGTGACCTCTCATATTCTTCTTCATCTTCTCCCAATCAATGATCTTGGTCTTGCCTTATTTCTCTCGTAAGCGGTGTAATTGTTCCCACAATACGAATGCTCTGCCCTTGAGTCTGATGGTAATCAACTTTACTTTCACCCGATTGGGTACCTCCTTATAATCAAAAATTCTTTCTATCTCATTGAGTCAATCAATGAATCCTTCCACTTGTAATGTTCTTGAAAACTCAAGTAGATCAACTCGAAAACCAAAATCTACATACCGTTCCTCTCGACCTTGACACTCTGAGACCTTATTGTGGTTGTGGTAAGAGTTGTCGAAGGTGGATGCGGAATCACAATCATAGATCTCTCGATCTTCAAAATCCCGCACCGTCATATGCTAGGTTAATTCTGCGATTTGCCTCTGCAAATCTTCAATCGTCACATCCTGAACGGTACGATCACGGTACTGGCTTCCTCCATCAGAACTTGCCTATTGCGACCACGACCACCACAACCATGACTACAAAGACCTTCTATTGGATCTGATACGTTCTGACACCAATTGACACCGAACAAAATAGCGATTATTCTGAAGGCGGAAGATTATAGGAGAATTGTAGAGAAAATAAGCATGAGAAGTTGGACAAACGAAGAGAAGTAGAGATAGCGCCGTCTCTAGGGGTTTTGCCGAAAAAGAAAATTTTATTCAATATTCAAAAGTTAGCCGAAAACAGCTAAACATGCGAATAAATAGATCCTAAATCAAACTCTAACTTGAAAAAGTCAAAAATATCTTAAAACCCCAAAAATAAAAAATTGCCATAAATAGTACAAAATATATTCGGAGCCTCTAAAAAGACACTAAACGATGTCTGATGAGACCAAAAGTGGGTCGGTATAGGTTTCATCTAGTACTGAATAAAGGTCTCTTAAAAAGCTTCGATTAAAGATGGACTGCGCCTCATTCTGATATCCAAGTTAAAAGTTATAGTCCATTGAAGTTCGACTCCTTATGCATCACTCCTGCATCAATTTTCTTCTTATAGTAGATACAACCTACAGATTCCTTATTCAATGTCAGATTATGGGAATTATTTAGACTTTGATCATTCATTGTACTGCACAACTAGCAATTCTTTTTCTTTCAAGCGCAGAGTGATTTTTTATTAGCTTGTTTAGAAGATATGAGCAATTATGTGACAATAATTTTTGTTCTGAATACTAATGAATTGTCATTTAACTGCCATCTTAAAGTGAGTTTTAAAGTCACATTGTCCTCAGGTCTTAGGTTGACTTCCTTCACTTTACTTGCCTTTCTTAGTTCTTACAAGGTAGCCCTATCAAACACAGATATAGCTTTCATCAGTTTTGAATGACTTTACCTGATCAGTATTGCCTTGGTTCTCTTTGATACTTTGTTTACTTGGAACGGAGGAAGTAGGGAGGAGAATATGAAAAAAGGAATATGTGTTAGTGAAAAAGAGGGGGGAAAGGACTATATTATCTTCCTTTCAGTCATTTTCATCCATCTTGTTTACATGGGCAAATCAAAAGGAAGAAGTGCATGCATTTGTTAAACACTCATACTTTCATATCCGTCCCCAACTTGGGTGGAAATAAAACAAATGAATTGGACAAAAATAAATTCCTTCAATCTCTTATCTTCGTTCCAAGTAAATGGGCAAAAATAAAGGGCAGCCCGGTGTACGAAGCTCCCGCCATGCGGGGTCCCGGGAAAGGATCCATTGTACGCAGCCTTACCTTGCCTTTGGCAAGAGGCTGTTTCCAGGATTTGAACCCGTGACCTCTAGGTCACATGGCAGCAACCTTACCGTTGCGCCAAGGCTCCCCTTCAAGTAAATGGGCAAAAATGACAAAGAAAAAAAAAATCACCATTAGTGTCCAATGTTGAAAAGTGCTAATACCTTCATGAGATCTTACTCTGCTTTTCATCAACTTTGCCCATTTTCGAGTCTTATGTGCATGCCATTGGCTTTTGGGTCACCCATCTGTTATATGATCACGTCTCACTTGATCATAAACCAAAACTATTCTAGTTGTTTTGTTTTTATTTTGACTATTTAGGCCCAAGCTTTTCTATATAATGTAGATTTTATCACGCTCTCAAATTTGTTATTATCGTGTGGCCCGGCTTTTCCATCATGCTGAAAATTCTCAGTTGATGTTGATAAGAGCTTTGATATCTTTTACATTCTTCAAGGAACTCAGACATGGCCATCTTCATATGTTTGTCTACAACCTTCTTCAGAATCCTATCTTTATTTTTTCTTTCAGTGCACTCTCTGCCTCTCTTGTCATTCTTCTCATCATCAATCTTTTTTAGGTTTTCACTTCCTTCCTTTCTTCTTCCAATGTTCCTTTCTCAACAGTAAGTTTTATCAGAGTCTCCTTTTTTTTGTAAAAATCTAACAATTATTATTGTTTGGTCCCCTCATTTCAACAGATCTAGGTAGATTCATAACTTTCAAAGATTATGTTCGAATTCCAAATTCGTCTTGGAATTCTGTTTCAACTTTCTACGAATCACAGTAGTTAGATCAAGTTTCGTTTCTGTGGCAATGGATCTACAAACATCAATCATGGAACCTAAATTTAACATTCCGATCTACCTGAAATCGTCAAGCAATTAAAACAGAAACTGACCTGGAATCGTGCATTTTGACGATCAGGCGACAGCTCCTCCTCCGAACCTCCAGAGAGATGAAGCCACCTCATCGTGGCGGTCGCCTGTCACCATCGGCACGAAGGACGAGTTCCGATCGGGCAAGCACCATGGCTTTTGGCCTATCGCCATACTTAATCCGCACCAGTCTTACCGCTCAAGCTAATAAATTTTCTACAATAAGATGATTTAGATAAGGACTGAAGGATGAAGAATAAAAACTAATAGCATAAAGCAGAGCCTAACTCTAACTTAGAACAAATGCTTAAGTGTCGAGAATACAAATTTGATTTGGAAATTATAAGAACTTGAAATTAAGAAATTACAATAACTAAAAAATAAGAAATTATAATAACTAGATCTAAGAAATTACAATACAGACTTACAAATAAAGTAAGCTCACATTTACACAAACACACTTGCACATTAGCAGTTGCACTCTTGTTCACTTGTTCCATGCATAAATTAAGAGGAGTACTCTTATATAGACCTGAGCTCTATCTCATATTTCAAATTGCATTACAAGTCTGATGTAAATCCATGAGAAAAAAATCTCAACAATCCATAACGGATTGAAGAAATAAAGAAGAAAAGTCTAAATGGATAAGAATGATGAATAAAATCTCGACCTAATACTTAAGAAAAATCGAACTTTGGTATAGAGGAAGAGGGAAAATGCCATAACATTGGGATAAAGATTGATAAGTCTTTGAACACTACAAGGAGATGTCTTGATAAGTTCTAGTTCAATGAAAAATCAACAAGTGAGAATCTCACCATGTTTTAGATTGAAATGATATTAAAAGAAACATGTGTGGTCGTCACCCTCTTTATTTACAGCTATAGGGTGACTTACAAACCCTAAAAGGTCAAAAGAAAGTCTTATTTAGTAAAGGCATATATAAACTACTATTTGAAGCTTATGACATCATTGCAACCCAAATAAAGTTAAAAATTGAACATAAATTGAGTCTATATATCCCTACTACATAAATATAAGACTTAAGTGGCTACTTAAACTTATCCAAGATTTGAATTAGGTTGACTAAGCGACATGACTTGCTCTTGGTCAAACCTTCTTCAATTGTAACTTTGACATTCACATATTCAATTAGCACATTAAGTGCTTCCTTCATCTTTCTAGCCTTAGTCCTTGTAATTGGGTCTCCATTGATGTATAGTGGATCATCAACAACATCTATAGTGAGTTGAGTATAGTCCATATTAACTTATTGGGCAACTTATTCACTTTGTTTAATTTGACTCCATCAAAGTCTGATCCATGCTTATCAGTTGAGTCAGAAAGTAGAGACTGAGAAAAAGTAAAGTTGCTTAGTCGTAAAGTAGAGCATCTTTGGTAAAGTTGATGAATCATAAAGTAGAGCATCTTGTTGCTTTAGTGTTATCCTTCCATCATGTTTCCATCATATTGTCTAAATTTTATTCTGCAATGGTCTAGAGTGGTGCTCGTGGACTTGGACTAGCAAGGGCTCTTGGGTTGATGGTGCTCTTGAGCTGAAGGATAGATAGGTTGAATTATCTAGTTTCTTATTCATTTAGACTTCATTCTTCTTTTAGTAATGTTGACACAAACCCTTATGTTGGGTTGTAAATTAATAAGGGAAAAAGACAGAGAGCTTATGATTCTTGACCAATATATTTTTTATATATAAATTTCACCGGCTAGAAGAAGGTCATTAGGGTCATGATATCTGTGTCATAGGCATTATCTTCCTTGTATTGAAGCCCTCCAGTATTTTAATTAATCGAGTGGCTCAATATTAGCATCTCATTTTAGATTAGGATCTGAAAGAAAATCATCAAGTGTTAAATGTAACCTATTAACTTCATTAGAAAAATTAAAAAGTATATGTGTTTTTCTATTTACTATTTCAATTGAATTGAAATAGAATTGGGTTTAAAAAATATTTGAGTTTAGGTAAAAGTCCAATTAAATTAGTTGCACTAAATTTTCACTCGAGACTTGGCAATCCACTGGGACTCGGTCAGTCGAGTAATGATAAGTGCTTTGGCACTTGGGACCACAACTGTCGAATGGTTTGACGCGACTATCGAGTCGTACCGAGTGACTTTGGCATAAAGATGCTGAATGAGACTTTAAATGATGAATTTGACTCAGATTTAAATTTAAACAACTTGGACTTGGCTGACTTACAGAGTCAGCATTGTTCATAAATCAAGCAACTTGGGTATGCCGGGGGGGGGGGGGGATACTCAAACTCGGTTAACAGCGTGATTCGGGTTTACTAAGTAGGGATGTTAGCCACGTCATTTGAGATGTACCTACTCGGATTCGACTTCGACTTGAAGAGTTTGTTTTTGATCGGACTCGATCAAATGAAGTGCAGTAGCACTCGGGGTGCTTGGGAGGAGTCGATCACACTTGATCGGACCATTTAGAATCTAAATTCAGTAGTTGATCGGATAGTTCACTAGAGCTCCTAAAATAAAAAAAAATACTTTTCTTAATTATTTATATATATTTTTAGTGTGTTAGTTATATGCTTATTTTGAATTGAAATGAACTAATTTGTTATTGGTTAGTTGGTTTTATACTGGCTATATTAATTTTAATTTCAGATGGCACGGACAATATGCACTCTAATTTATCGTGATGTATATTGCGAAATAAACTAAGGGAGGCTATCGAGGAGAATATTTATGGAGTCAGAAGACACATGGGGAGGCTTGATAAATTATTCTAGAGACTCGAGCGATATGATTTTCTTGTCCTGAATAATTATCGGATCTAGGCTCTGATTCAATTGCTACCGAAACGACTCAATAAAGTAGAACACTATATATAGGGGCGTTATGAAGGGTGCATCACATATATAGAGATGAAAAAAGAGACCTTCCTATGTGGATAATTAGAGGATCCTGAAGAGATTGAGGTAGATCCAAAAGAGAATCCAAATGTAGGTTCAAAGAATCAAGAAGTCAGTCTGCCTGAGAATGTCCTAGCTGAGTCAAAAAAGTTAGTAATTATGTTGATTACTACTGCGCTAGTGTCTGTCCTAATGAGAACAGTAGTGACTTATCTAGTTTTTTTAGAGTTATATTTATGTTATAAGTTAACAGAGTATGTTACGTGTTAACAAACTTGTAAAAAGAGTGTTATGTGTTAACAAACTTAAATTTAATGATGAGTTCATTTAGTTCATTTAATGATGTGTTCATTTCATGATTAATTCATTTAATGATATGTTCATTTCATGATTAATTTATTTAATGAGATGTATATAATATAATTGATCAATGTTGGTTAGATTGGACAATAGAATGATGAGTGGAAACATAGTTATCACTTGATTTTGTATACCAACTCATATTTACATTGACTCAATCAAAAATTACATACGATTTACACTGAATAACTAATAATGTATTTTTTATGGTAGATCATGGTTACTAAAAATATTATAGTTGAACTCAATAAAGGAGAGAAATTGAATGAGAAAAATTACAAAATATGACATTTCAAAATTACAATATATTCTTGAGCAACAAGAAGTTTTGGAGACTGTCAATAAGGTTATGAAAGAACCTGTTGATGATCTGACAGCATATTATAAACGTGATATTGATGTCTATAAGGCATGGAAGAAAAAGGACTCTATTGCTAAGGGTATATTGATAAGTTCAATGGTAGATGACCTATTTATGAGTATTAATCATTACCTTTTACTCATACTGTCTGGGTTGCCCTTATACAAAATTATAGTGGAGTAAGTCTTAGTAAGTTTCGTCAGCTAACAATTAAGTTTAACAGTTACAAAAAGCACCTGAATATTTTCATGGCTCAACATCTGAGAGAAATGATCAATATGATTCGGGAGCTAAAGACTTATGGTCATGAGTTAACTGATGAACAATAGGTTCAGACAAGTAATCTGTTCCCTTCTTGATTTTGAGAAGACAGATGAAACAGAATCTAACACACAGTTAAAGTATCAAGACTTTTGTTGATATCTCACGCCATGTTAAACTGAAGCGGAGAGAATTGAATCAGCAAGGATTTCTAGATAAGCTTTTATAGTTGAAGGTTATGTTAGAACATCTGGATATAAGAATAAGAAAAAATAATTCAAGAAAGAAAAGGAAAAAGAAGCTGGTGCTGTTGTTGCTGGGCTAGGCCCAAACAAGAAGCAATTCAAAGGAAATAAACATAAAAAGAAACCTAAAAGCAAACTGACTTGCTTTAACTGTGGCAAGAAGAACCACTTCGCTTAGGAATGTACTAAGCCGAAAAAGGTATATATTCCATGTTTATCTTCCATTCATGAGCATAATGTTGCTAGTACAGTGTTGTTAATGATTCTTATCCTTTGTGGATTATAGATTCAGGAGCAACAAACCATGTAGCACGTGAGCGAGCTACATTTGTGGAGTACCATCGAGTACCAGCTGACAACAAATAGATATATGTATAAAATAATACAAGGATTGAAGTTAAAGGAGTTGACACTTGCAAACTCAACCTACGTGGTGGACGTACCTTGCTTCTACATGATGTCCTTTATGCTTTTGAAATTAGACGGAATTTAGTTTCTATTAATTGTCTTCTTGGATTGGGTTATTGTATTAACTTTTACAATCGGTGTATGAAACTTTGAATTAACTCTGTGTTAATAGGATATAATTTTTTAACGAATGATTTCATGGTTCTTGATGTAGAATCGAATATTGATTATGGAATTGATGGTTATTTTTCAAACATTGCTCTTACTAGTGATGCTGATATTAATGATAAAGTTTGACATGCTAGATTAGGACATATTAGACAAGAATGAATAAATAGATTAGCTAAAGAGGGCTTGTTAGGCACTCATGCTAAGATAAACTTGTCTGTGTGTGAGCATTGTCTTGTTGGAAAAAATCAACTAGAAAACTATTTGGTAAGGCTATTAGAGTTGAATCACCATTGCAATTAATTCATTCAGATATTTGTGGTTTGATGAATGTGAAGGCTAGACATGGAGCTTCCTATTTCATTATATTTATTGATGATTTCACACGTTTTGGTCATGTGTATTTGATTTCTCATAAATATGAAGCATTAGATTGCTTCAAACGTTATATGAACGAAGTTAAGAATCAATTAGATCGTAAGGTTAAAACCTTACACACTGATCATGGAGGTGAATATTTGTCTGATCAGTTCAAGATAATATGCAATGATAAAAGGATTATTAGACAGCTAACGATCCTAGGAACTCCATAGCAAAATGGGATTGTTGAAAGAAGAAATTGAACTCTTCTAGATATGGTTAGGTTTATGATTGCTCAAGCTAATTTGTCAATTTTCTATTGGGGAGATGCATTATTAGCAACAACCTATATACTTAACTGAGTGTCTTCTAAATATGTTCCCTCTACACCTTATGAACGCTGGACAGGCAGAAAATCAGATTTGAGTAATCTGAGACCTTGGGGGTCAGCTGCCTATGTTCATGATCGTACTCATAAATATAGAAAACTATGACCTAGGGGTATGAAGTGTATCTTTATAAGGTATTCTAAGACCTCCAAAGGTTATATTTTCATTGGTGAGCAATAAGATGGAACCATCTCTGAATTAGAATCGAGAGATGCTAACTTTTCTCAAAACTGAGTTCTCAATAAGAGGTGACGTTGACAAAACTATTCCACTATTTGAGAAGGATAATACTTTATCAACGATAGATGTATCACAAGGGATGTCTGAAGTTAGTCAACCCAGTGGGAGTGATTTGTCAATTAATGAGATGATTTCTCAAAGTTCAACCTACGAAGAAGTAGTCATAAGATTATTCCTTGAAAAAAGTTTGATATTGAGAATGAGACATTAATGATTCTCTCAATTGATGATGAAGAACCTCAAACTGTTGTGGAAGCATTGAGATGCTCAGTTAGAGAAAAATAGAAAGTTACAATGGATGAAGAAATGGAGTCAATGAAAAAGAATCAAGTTTGGGAATTAGTCAATCTTCCTCCAGGCCGAAGGGCTATTGGGAATAAGTGGATTCTCAAAATTAAGAGGAAAGTAGATGGATCGATTAATAGATACAAAGCTTGTCTTGTTGCAAAAGGATATACCCAACAAGAGGGTATTGATTTTGAAGAGACATTTTCTCCCATTGTGAAGTTTGTGTCAATACGAGTCATTTTAGCTATTGTAGCAAATTTTGACTTGAAATTACATCAGATGGATGTAAAAATAGCTTTTCTTAATGGTGAGTCTTGATAAGGAAATCTATATGGCACAACCAGAAGGTTATATTGTTGCAGGCCAAGAGAATAAAGTGTGTAGACTTAAAAAGTCTATATATGATTTGAAGTAAGCATCAAGATAATGGAACATAAGATTTAATGAAGTCATTTTATCTTATGGTTTTGAAATGATCAATGAAGATCATTGTATTTTCTTGAGAAAGAAAAAGAAAAGTTTGTTATTTTATCATTATATGTTGATGATATGCTAATAGCTGGAAATAACATAAAGTTTGTGATAGAAGTTAAAATGTGACTTTCATCACAATTTGACATAATAGATATGGGAGAAGCTAAGTATATCTTAGGAGTAAAGATCATAAGAGATCGATCAAAAAGACTTTTGGGTTTGTCTCAAGAGGCTTATATCACTAAGATGTTATACCATTTCAGCATGTCTAATTGTAACATTGAACAAACACCTATAGCAAAATATATTATTCTAAGCAAGAGTATGTGTCCCAAGACTCCAGAAGAAATAACCGAGATGAAAAAAAAATTATATGTCAGTGTCATTGGTAGTTTGATGTACACTATGTTGTGTACATGTCCTGATATCAGCTATGTTATTGGCTTAGTTAGTCGTTTCCAGTCAAACCTAGGATTGAGACACTGGAAAGCGGTGAAGAGGATATTCAGATATCTTAAAGGGACAACAGATTATTATCTCTGTTTCCAATGATTTAATATGAGCTTGAAAGGCTATACACAGATGCAGATTGGGCAGGAGACCTTGATGATAGAAAATTCACATCTGGCTATACATTTTTGCTAAATGGTGGCTCCATCTCATGGAATAGCAAGAAACAGGCTTGTGTAGCGCTGTCGATAATGGAAGCTGAGTATGTGGCTTGTTCAGCGGTTGTGCAAGAAGTCGTCTGGTTAAAAAGGTTCCTGAAGCATCTGAAGATTGTTGAGGACAGTGGGAGTCCATGTTACAGTGTACTGTGACAATCAAGCTGCGATAGCTTTTTCTAAGGATCTCAAATATCACAGCAAAGGCAAGCACATAACTATAAAGTATAATTTTATAAGGGATATAATTGCTAAGAAAAAGATAATTCTTGAGTATATCCCTACACGTGTTATGCTTGCAGATCCTTTTACTAAGCCATTGACTAGAGAGTCATTTCAAGGACATGTGAAGTCTTTGAGACTTCGGAGAATGTAACATATTGTAAGACAATCAAATATTGTAAGATGATTGTTTATGAAATGTCATGATCTATTCAGTGTATATGTCTTTGTCACATTTGGATAAAGTCTCGGTGAGCATGTTGGCAGGTTGAGATTGGTCCTCTCACATGGACAATCATCTCTATTTGTTAAGTATAAATAGAGGTAAGACTATTACTTATGGGACAGCTAACGAAGCTGTGAATGGAGACATACCTGTAAGTTGGAGTCGCCTTGATAGTTGTATCAAGATGAGATCATTTGTGAATTAATAATGATCGGAGTAAATGAACCCACCATTTACTAAACTTGCAAGAAGCCAGATTAGAATTCATGAGTTGAATTCAGGATTAGGTATTGGGAATGTCTAGATCAAAATTTGTACGATGTTTGAGAATAACATACACTCTTTATTAGTAAAGAGAATAACATCGTAACATGTGATTCATACCACATGTGCAATAGCGACAATAAAGGTAGTAGGAGAATGAATCTCTGCTTCTCTACTATGTGAGACCTTTGAGATTATGAGTTAATCTCGATTTTACCCTAAGTGACTATTTAGCTGTCTTCTTAAAGTTTTAATCAGGGTCTGCTACTTTAGCATGTATCCTATTGACTATGGATGATTCGGTCTATGGAACATGACTAGGAAAGCGACTGATTAAAATGAATAGATTTTAGCTAAAAAGAAAGATTAAAATAGATTTACATCTTTGACATTTATTCACTGGGATCGACCAATTATATTTTTGTTGAGTACATAAAATATAATTATGAATAATTGTATTGAATGAAGATATTGTGAACATGCTTCTTGATATAATAGATTAATCTTATATCATTACGAAAGTCTGCCAATTTGATCTTCATCGTCCCTATAAAACCGTCATGGTTAAGAGATCATTGGAACAAGAGGAAGGGAACCACTTTGATAAAATGATGAACTCAAGTTTGAGTTTTAGATAAGTTATCAAAGAGAGGGAATAGAAAATAGGAAATTTGTATATAGATTTTGGCTAAATTGTTAGTTTTTGAATCAAGAAGGTTACGAAGAACCTTTTTGATGTATCTCAAAAGGGAAGAATGGAAGGAAGGTTTAAGTTAGAAAAAATTGTCATTTAAATTTTGGCATCGGAAATGATTAAGTGGAGAATGAAAGATTTAAGTTAGAAAATCTTTATTTAAGTTTTGGTATAGAATATAGGAAGTTGGGTTAATGGATTAACTTAAGTCGAATTAAATATATTGTCAAATATAAAAAAGTGAATGATTACTAATTAATGCAATTGATCCCTTAGTCAAGGTTGACTAACCAAGTTAAAGTTAACCATGATTTAAGATTTTTATGTTTGAGTAATATGTGGAACTAATATGTTTGATGCGATAAAAGGTGATTTCGCTCACCCCAAATGACCTAGTATTGTCAACCCCACAATGAGATACAGGTAGGTCAATCAAGTACTGAGCAAGGTACTGAAGGTGTCCCGTTCAATCTCTGCCAGACAAAAATTTTACAGGGACAGAACCTTTCCAAACAACCTACATCTTCGATCAGACATGTGCTTGATTGATCAAGCAAGTTCTTGACCAATTGAAGCACACCTTGATCGAAGCATAAGATCATTAGACTCTTGTGTTGGTATTCAGGATCCATACAAAGAAAACTAACTATGCAGCGGAATAAAATAGTTGTACCTTTCCTTTGTAGATTATATAGAAGATGTTTCGTTACCCGAAGACCTCTTGATCTTCTGTTGTATTCCTCTCCTCTTCTTGGACGTCGTGTGGGCGACGATCTACCAAGATAAACTCCACCCAACTCCTTCTTTTCCTCTCTTCCAAACCGATGGCAACAAGAGGAAAAACCTCCTCTTCTTCTTCCTCCTCCTCTTCTTCTTTCTCTTCTTCTTCCTCTTCTCTTGGGCGCCGGCCCTAAGGGAGAACCAAGGAGAAGAAGCAAGCTATGGGCGCCGACCCTAGCACAAGGAGAAAAAGATCTGGGAGGGGGCGCTGGCCCTAGCACAAGGAGAAGAAAATCTAGAGAGGCGCCGGCCCTAGAAGGCAAAAGACAAGAAGCGAATTGTGTTCTTGAGCCTCCCCTTCTCCTCTCCTTTTATAGCTTTGCCATCTTAGGAAGTTTAGAAAAAAAATAACAGAATTAATATAATTTTGTTGGATAACAAAATTAACATAATTTTGTTGGATAACAAAATTAGCAAATTTTGTTGGATAACAAAATTAACATAAATTTTATTGGATAACAAAATTAACATAATTCTGTTTAGGATTAACTGAATTCTGTTAACAGAATTCTTAATAGAATTTAACAAAATTCTAACAGAATTCTAACAGAATTCTAACAGAATTCTTAACAGAATTCTAACAGAATCTTATTGGGTGGATACAAGGCTTTATCTAGAGGCTACAACAGGGACCTAGAGGAGGAATTGGTTTAGGCCTCCTGATGGGCTTGGGCTTCCTGTGTTCTCCCTGAACACCCAACTCAAGTCCATCAATAATAACTCATACCACTAAAGGGTTATTATTGAACTACCGCACCAATCCCATATTACAATATGGGCTCCTTCTTATTATGAGTGCATTAATCTCCCTGTGTTTAAGATATCGTATGTCCGTCAATTAATTGAATTACTGACAACTCAATTAATTAACTTCTGAATCCAAGAGTAGTACCACTCAACTTTATTATCATGCGGACTAAGTCCACCTGCAGGGTTTACATGATAATCCTTATGAGCTCCTCAAAGGGACATCATCAGCCTAAATAATTAGGACACATATTCCTTTTATAATCAACAACACACCATATACATAGCATTATCTCCCAACTCATCGGGCCTATTGATTTAACGAATAAATCTCACCCTTTGATAAGTTAAAGAAATAAATACTAAGTATATGTGCTTGTTATTATATAGGGATTAAGAGCATACACATCCATAATAACAGAGGTCTAGTTCGATTATATAGTCAGTATAAATCGAACGACCTCAAACGGTCCTGCTCAATACACACAAAGTGTACTAGTGTAATTTTATAGTCAAGATAAACTAATACCAATTACACTACAACCGTTCCAATGGTTTGTCCCAATCCATCTTGGTTGTGAGCTACTATTTATAATTTATAAGGAACTGATAACATGATCTTCTGTGTGGCACCACACACCATGTTATCTACAATATAAATTAAGTGGACAACTGCATTAACATATATCATAAATATAAAATACAAACATTTGACCAAAATGATTCTTATTTCAAATTATTTCAAAATAGATGTTCATACAAAAGCTAGGCTTATAGTATACATCCCAACAGGTACAACAACAAAATATGCTTGATGATTAGAGATGAGGTGTTAATTAAGTTATTTGACAGTGAAAGAAGTCCAAATGGGTTGAGGTTGATTAAACATTATGCATTTGTTGATAGGAAGTCTAAATGAGTCAAGGTTGACTAAACACTTCTGCAAAAGGTGGAATCCGCCATCTTAGCGGCCCCACACGGTCGGCCCCATGACCATTTGTGAGGAGGTAAATCGAGAAACTACAATTGGTCACAACGCAGGAGGGTATTGCCTGGCTTCGCCATGATTCGAACCCTTGTCCTCTTCTGCAAGTCTGCTGTGTCGTAACCAACTCAGCTATGCCCCGGGGGCAAGGTTGATTAAACACTTGGTTAATAGGAAGTTGACCACTGATTGAATTCAGGCACTTGATGAGAAGTCCTAATGGATCATGGAGGATTGATGTTAAGCACGTGTGTAAAAGTTTTGAAGGAGTAAATTCTAGACAGAAAGTCCTAAAGGAGGGAACTATAGACACTATAGAAGTCTTAGCAATAAGGCTAGGAAAGGGAAAGTTATAGTAGGCTGAGATTGGCTAGATACTAGGCAACGAGGAGTGTCCTAGAGATGAGGAGTATCTAGGCAAATGAAGTTCTTGTGAATTGAGGTCGATGAGCACTAAGCAAACAAGAAAGTCCCCTAGATGTGAAGTCTCTTGGCATGACATGAATTTAACCCAGGTGTGGCTGGAATCAGAATGTTAGTCAACTAATGAATTATAAAATTGTGATTTGAGTAAATTCAGATCATGATTAATCAACTAACAATGTCCTAGCAATCAACTGTGCAGTAAACTTGAGTTGAAATCAGAATGAATAAAATATTTTTATTCTGGATGTAAACCTAGTTGACTAGGATGGGTAGTCAACTAAAATTAACATTCTAGTCGACTAGAGACTTAGTCATTAGATGATGTAGTCGTAATGGAAAATTCAATCTCAAATTTTATCTAAATTAATTGACTAAAAGTAGTATTTTAGTCGACTAAAGACACAGTCAACGGGTGATGCGATCTAGCTCCAACCCGATCTACATTGTTGGGTTGAATCGACTAAAAAGTATATTATAGTTCAGTAAGACAGTTAGTTTACTAAGAAACAAATAGTAATCAACTACACTAGACAAAAGGTCAATATAAGTCAATCTCATGAAGATTTAGAGATCAATACTTGTGTTTAGTTTTAGAGAAAGTGTTGTTGCATTCTAGGATCTACTTGAGCGATGTATAATAAGCAACACGAGTTCAATTATTTTTCATCTTGTAATTTCCTTTCATATTATAATAATATTATTTTATTTGTATTTTTTATCCTTCCTTGTATTTGTTGTACAAAGACATATTGGCTGAAGATCAAGTCGGTCGAGGGAGTTGGGTATCACTAACCTATGGTCGGGAGGGATTTTGAACTATATCCTTAATTAGTCTAGGTTGCCCCATTAATATTTGACTCCATGGAGTCATATCATGGGGTTGAAGAGCTTGCGACAGCCATTGAGAATGTAAAAGAAGAGAGGGAAAAAATGAAACGTAATAAGGATCGACTAATAGGACAAAGGACTTATGAAAAGAAGAACGGATGCTAGAGTCAGAGAAAATCGTCGGGCATAGATTGAAAATGAAAGATCGATTTCAGCACATGTGGTTTTTGCCCTATTGCCAAAACCCTAAATATAGACTATGGGGCTCTTCTTACTAGTCGTTGATTTCATATAAAGGAAGTTACTATTCTCATCCATCAGATGTAATTGCTAACTTGCAAAATCTCAACAGTCGCCTCGAATCAAACATCCTCCCATCTCTCGACGCGTGTCAACATCGAACCGACAATCATTTGTGAATGAATAGGGCAAAGAAAACCCTAGGAATGATACACCATCACGCATATCACTTGCATTTATGATAAGTATCTTGTATGTTGCCGAGGCAAGCAACAACGCGTACTTCCTCGTTCCCTCTAACCACTTCATCACCTTGACTCTTGAAGATATAATTTTTTGACCCCCTCCAAACTCAACTCACTCATAAAGAAAGCAAGACTGCCCACTCAGAGCTACCTATTTCTCGACACTCACCCTCCATATACTCAACCCTTGAGTTTTTGTGCTTAAGTTCTCAGTTATCGAGTACATACTCGGGACTCTATTCTCTTATGTCCTTACTCAAGTCTTTATATTCGAGTCTACATTGCTCAATGCTTGGGCCTTCATAATCAACACTAAGAGCCTCTTATTCGAAGTCTATGGCTCTCACACTCAACCCTTTATTTTGCATAGTTAAGCCTACAACAATTGCACATTCAAATTTGACAAATTCTTCCACAAACATTACTCGGTGTAGTAAAAGGAGAATTTTCTAATTCCATTCCAAAAGTCAAATTTTACATTCATGATCTGATAATAAAAGTTCTATTAAAACCCTAAGCTATTACACATCTTCTAAATCTTCTAAAGGCATTTCATTTAGAATTCTCTCCAAGCTTACCAAATTCATAGGAAAAAATCAAGGGTCAAGTGTCCAACTTCTTGTAGCTGCTTAGTAGTCCTTGTGATTTCATATTTTATCATTTTAAATACGTGATCACCAAGCACGTCATATATCTTACACTACTCTACCCGTCATTATTCCTCTTCAGCCCTATAGCTCTGGAGCTTTGCTTCCTTGGCCTTTAGTTCATCCGTTTGGGAGTGGCTCTCTAACTTCTCTATCTCTACCCTTCGTAATCAGGATTCGGATATCTGCCTTTCCAGCAATGTGTTTGTATGTTGCAGCTCGCCTTCCCGAGTGTCTAATTTGGCCTCCAACCTTGCCAACAAATCTGCGGCCTCCTCCTCCTTTTGTTGCTTCTCCTTCTCTACTACAACCTGCACCGCTAACTCTTTCACTTGGGCTTCATGTTGACCTTTCAACAAGGCCATTTTAGCCTGAAGAGTCTCTACTTCTTGGGGCCGCAGGAGTAGTTGCTTTGCCTAAGCGTGAAACACATCTTCTAGCCTCTTCACTTCCATCACTGCTTCCTCTGATCCATGATTAGATGTCAATCGAGCCTCTAATTCAGCTATTCGAGACCTCTATTGTCGTTGCATCTGAAGGGCATTCGATACTCTGGAGGTGAATTCGAACAACTCGGGCCACACCTACAAGGTCAATTAAATCATAAGCAAGTTCTCCAGAAGGTTAGACTTACCTTTCTTCACTAATCCTTACCCTTGTTAAATCCTTTACCATGGTCTTCGCCAGCCCAACAAAGGATCGTTGTCTCACCTCCTCATGGGCGTTGTGCCAGATCTCTGTAAGAGGCTTTGAGAGTAGCCCTGCTAGAACTTAAGTCGCCTTGATATGTGTTCAGGATAAGGTCATATGTGACATGATCGACATGGATATAGTCACATCTATGTTGCTTGTAAGAAGCCAGGTTTGAGATCTCAGATATCACCTGCGATTGTGATATAGTCTCTTAGGTACTCTCTCTGAAATCTCTGGGTAAAGTCTTATATGTAGACTGAGTCTCATATCTGTACAGTGTTAGAGAAATCTGACATATGCCCTTCTGAGAGATGGGGGATTAACACTGTAGCACGTGTTTCATACCACGTGTGATAAAATCGTCTAAGGATAGTGGGAGCTATTTTATTTGAGACAATAACATATTATCTGTTAGTGCAGGTAGCACTAGCAGATCAAACCTGAGTTTTGATTATGGAACTAGGATCAAGTTAAGTATGTGGTTCAATTAACCAGGCTGAATTGAGTGTGCAGAAAATAGGTTAAGTCCTAGTGTGGCTAGGCATGAAGACTTGGCAGAGTCAAAGTGCACTAGGCACAAGTCTGGACTTGGTCAGGAGGACTAAGTTGCAGATGAACTGGACTTGGTCAGGAGGACCAAGTTGCAGAGAAGAATGGACTGATCAGGAGGATTAGTTGCGTTCAAGTCCTGAGGGGCAACGACAGAGCCGAGCAAAAGTCCAACAGGTCAGGAGGACTTGGTTGGCATCAGGTAAATTCTCCCGAGGGGAGTGGGTGAGGACGCGTTCCTACGAGGAACAGTAGGCGCAAGTCTAACCGAGGATCTCACCGGAGATCCAAAGTTAAGACTCAAAGTTGGTTCGGTGAACCAACTCGATACTTTGCATGTTATATCTTGAGCTAACTTTTGTGCAAGAAGAAAACCTCGATGAATGCTCAAACTCAGACCGAAAACTGATTTTTTGGGTCTGGAGTCGACCCAGATGGGTTCTGGAGTCGACTCCAGCCGAGTCAGCTAAAGTCAGGAGTCAGCGCATCGAGTTTTCGGCCAGATCGGCCTGGAGTCGACCCAGATGAGCTTCTGAGTCGACTCAGGTCAAAAAGTTATCGCCGCTGCCGCCACCGCGATTGGAGTCGACCCAGAACGGGATCAGAGTCGACTCAGGAGGGATAAGCGACGAAGCTGATAAAGTTTTATCTGCCACATCGGCTGGAGTCGACCCAGATTGAGATCTGAGTCGACCCAGGCCGGCTATATAAGCCCTCCGCGAGCAGCAGCCGAGAATCTCAATTCCAACGCTTCCGAACTTCGTTCCCGCAACTCCCGAGCCTTCCAACTTCGACGTCGGTGCTGTGTCTGCCTCAAGCAACTGTCCTTGACACCGTGACGCCGAATTCAAATACCGGGGAGCGAAAGTTTGGTAACAAAAGATTCATTTTGTACTTCAAGTTATATCATTATTATAATCGGTTTTTGTACTCGAACTTTCGATACACTTGCTGCCGGACAGGGGCAAGTGAGTTAGTGGATTGCCCAACGTAAACGGTCAAGGACCGTGGGCCTTAGAGTAGCAGCGTTGCGCTGTGAACCAAGTAAAAACAAACTGTGTCCTTTACTTTACTGCATTTCCTTTCTGTACTCGTTGTTTTTATTGCTTCCGCTTTCGCACTAGAGTTTTCACGAAAAATCGAAAAGCGTGCAAACACGCTATTCACCCCCCCCCCCCTCTAGCGTGTTTTCGATCCTACATTATCCCCAAGCCCCACTGTGTGAGACCTAAAATTCCCTGGGTGGGATTTCTTGTGCCCTTATTACTTTCAACTATTTCTTAAGGTCCTGATTCAGTGTTTGCTACTTTAGTCTGTTTACCGATGGCCCGAAAGATAAATTGAGGTCTGAGGGGCAGGTCTAGGAAAGCAGCTAAGTTGAGATTGAAAGATTTGAGTTTGGGAAAAGGAAGACCAATTAACAATACATTATTATCTTATATTCACCGACTAGTATATCTTTTATGTTTATCCATGAAGGGATTAAACATATTAGTAAATATAATGTCGAGCAAAATCTGGGGATTACTTTCAATGAGGAAAGTAGCTCGATGGATATAATTAGTCTTGGATCTGGGGTACAGCAAGTTTTATTCTAATGACGACTACTCAATCATCATTACAAGTGTATAAAGTAGTCTTTGTTTTGCAGGTGTACTCGCAAATCGCACGACATCCAATTCTGTATGAAAGCTTTGTAGAGTGATGTAATGGATTGCATGAGTTGTAATCCATTGACGAAAATAATATGTCCTCGTGTACAAGTGGGAGATGTTGATAATGCACACGTAGGGCATATGCATGGGATCATGGGATAACCCATGATCCCACTACTTACACCCATTATCTCCATTTTTGATTCCCCCCTCCCCTATAAATACTTGTGAGAAGTATTGTAGGGATATGCATTGAGAATGCATTGAGAAGAGGCTAGGCTTTTATCACATCATTGGCTAGAGGGTTGCGACGTTGTGAAGTCACGGTGATAGTTCGAGTTCTTGTAACTATCATTCCGACTGCGAGTTGTTGGAGTTCGAAGTTTGCATTTCATAAATTTTCGGAGTCAAACGACAAGAGGTATATTCCTTTTAAAATTCCACAAATAAAATATGTTCGTTTAATTCCAACATAAACTCTGTAGAAAGCACGCAAATGAAAGGTGATTGATTTTTCCTTCTGCTTCTTCTTTCTCCATTGCACCATTGTTCTCATCTTTCATAAATTCATATTCTAACTTAAGCGTCGAAGTGGCAACGCAAACTCTCTAGATACTCATCTTAATTCTCGTCGGAGTATTGTAAATATTTTTGCCGTCTTTCACTTCTCTAAAACATTCAACATTGACCATCTCTATTATATTATCTTACTGATCCATCAGGACCACCACGATCTTCAATCAATCAAGAACAACTACAAATATATCTACTCTTATTTCCCCCCCGACAACAATCGACAAGGATAGTGAGAGGAATAGGAAGCATAGTACAATATTTATATGTGAATTTTATTAATATAATAAAAATATTATCATAATTGACCGTCACATTTATAATTGAGAAATAGTCCATTTAAAAAAAATCGATATATTTTGAGGAGTAATTATCTTGTTGAAAAAAATATTTTTTTATTTATTTGCGGATTGTGACGCCACGTCAATTCCATACCAATCGTGCACGTGCATGAATAGGATAAGATCAATGCTACTTAATCACACAATCGACTTCGACTCGACCAAACTGTTACAACGTGTACACGATGAAAATAAAATAGGACGAAAAATAAAATTAAAAAAAATAGCCTTTGATTAAAGCGATCAAACTGATCAATCCATGGTGGGACGAGCCAATCCATGATAGATC
The DNA here is from genome assembly GCF_044706935.1 of Curcuma longa. Taxonomy (NCBI): domain Eukaryota; kingdom Viridiplantae; phylum Streptophyta; class Magnoliopsida; order Zingiberales; family Zingiberaceae; genus Curcuma; species Curcuma longa. The sequence goes on from NC_133875.1 coordinate 1,537,780, forward strand.
CATCATATGGCAAGATAGGATGGGCCGACCTACCAACTTGACGGGTTGGAAAATCTCTAACCCAACTTAAGGCGAGCCGTGAGTTAGGTGGGCCAACCTACGGACCTGTTAAAAAATCAAAAAATATTTAAAATATTAAAAATTTTAAGTTGGAATTATAATTTAAATTGACTAAATTGAAATTTTTTAATTTGAATTATAATTTTTAAACTTGAATTATAATTTAAATGGTTCAAACCTACTAATTTATTGAGTTTTCTACTTTAATTTTAAAATTTAAAATAAATAAATAAACTTTCTCAATCTGCGGATCAATCTAAGCCCACCGCGGGCCAACCCACGCGGATCGCGAGCCTAGACGAGTCAATCCATTTGAACCCATCTTAAAATGGGTTGATAAAATTTCAATCCAACCCACTTAAATTACTTGGCAGGGCGAGTCAACCCAGCGGCCCTAACTCAACTTGACGACTATACCTTTGATTTCCTTATTTTTAATAAATATGGGGTGTCATTTTGATTTTTATTAAAAAAATATTTTTGATTTTTTAAAAACTAATTAAAATAAAAGATATATATTATAATTTAAAAAATATTTGAAGTATGGACAAGATTTGTGATTAAGTCGCGCGTTGTCATAAAAAAAATTAGCGTTTCATTGCGATGTCCATTTCGTTATACGATTCTTCTTTTCTTTTTTTAAAGTGAAATTTGTCGTCTTAGCGGTCTCATATGATCGGTCCCACGATTATTTATAAGAAAATAAATTAAAAAATTACAGTTGGTCACGATGTAGGAGATGAAGATGAAGGACAATGATCGAGAAATTAGAGTTTTTTTTATTTTTATGAATAAGCTGAAGCGGAAAACGGACGAGCACGAGAAAAAGATGAGTATAATGAGAAAGGGGTATGCGATTTTGAAATTTTCAAAGTTAGATATGTGATTTGGATAATACCGAAAGTTCTTAATGTGGTTAAGTAAAATATCAAAAAATATTTTTAAAAAATATCTTAAATAACTAAAATAAAGGATTTTTTAAAAATAAAGGACTATTAAAAACATAGGTGTTTTGAATTTTTTTAAAAACTAACTAAAATAAAGGATATTAATATATACGAGGTTGCTATCCTGCGCGATCCGTGCGTGACGCCTGACCCATCGCCACTGCCGTCGCCCTCGCCGCGCCGTCCGACCACCGCTCTGGGCGCGATCGACGCACTGCTCGTCGGCGCTCCTTCCGACAGCATATTCTAGTCGGATGGTGGTCGGAATCCGACGAATTTCGTCGGAAACAGGACTGATTGCCACTGAGCCGCAAGCATGATTTCGCTGTTTCCAATCAAAATTCGTCGGATTTCGATCACTATCCGGCCGGAATCCGATACCGAAAGGAGCGCCAGCGAGTAACGTGTTGATCGCGCCCGGGGCGGTGGCCGGATGGCGCAGCGAGGACGGCGGTAGCGATGGTGGGTCAGAGGTGTCGCGTCCGGATTGCTTCACGCGGTAGCTGATCTCCTGCGCACCGCCCACTGCGCGACACCTGCGCGACACTCCGACCCACCGCCGCTTCCACCGCCGTCGCGCCGCCGTCCGGTCACCGACAACCGCCGGACCGGACACGTTGGAAAGCCAGCTCGCCGACGCTCCGGTCGGGGCCGGATTCCGGCCGGATTGTGGCCAGAATCCAGCCAGAAACGCGACAGAATGACTTTTGGCCGATTCCGACCGAAATCGGCCAGATTTCGGCCGAATCACGGCCGGAGACCGACCGCGGTCGACGCGCCCGGCGCCGGTGCGTCGACCGCGGCCGGTCTCTGGCCGTGATTCGGCCGGAATCCGACCGATTTCAGTCGGAATCGGCCAACAGTAGCTGTTGGCCGATTCCGGCTGAAATTCGACCGGATTCCGATCGAATTTGGCCGGAATACGGTCACCGGACCCGACACCGGCGAGTTGCACATCCATCGGCGCCGGTCCGGTGGCCGGAGATGGCCGGACGGCGGTGAACAGTGGCGGAGAAGCGGCAAACGTCCGAGGAGAAATACTGTGCATCCCGAAAAATGGACGGTCTGGATTGCTTCGCGCACGGGTGCGCAGGAAAGCGTCGTGCGGCAGATCAAATTTCTATATATATATATATATAATAATTTAATAAATATTTGGATAAAAATTAAAATGACATCTCAAATTACAAATTACGTAAATAGTTTAAAAAGTGCTCCTTTTCCAAAAAAACCAAATGCCCATTAGATATTTTGTATCTAAAATATCTCTTATTTGTAGCAATTATTAATAATTATTACAAAATAAAAAAATTAATTATTTTATTTTAATTAAAATTATTATATATAAAATATTATTATATCAAAATAAACTTATCAAAATAATTTTATTCCTTATACCTATTCGGTCGTAATTAAACTCAAAAAAACTTTTTAATTTTAAATTTTATTATATTAAAATTTTTTTTTTTATCAATTAAGTCAGCATGGACAAGATTTGTGCTGCACGCGTCGCGTCGTCGACTAAAAATTAGCGTTGGATTACGGCGTCGCTTCCGCTGCACGACTCCTATTTACGGTTTTACCCCTCGAAGCTCGAATCCTCCTCGTAGGGAAAGAATATCGCGACCAAAATATCTCCTTTTTTTCCCCTTTTCAGACTCTTGCACACGGAAGCGCCGCCGTCGCCCGCCGCCGGACTCTTCTCTCTCGGCTCGCCGCCCGATCAGGAGGAGGGTGGTTCCTTTGGGGTAGCGCAGCTTACTCGCCGACGAAAGGCGGCGGCTGTGAGCTCAGCCGCCGCTCGCGCCGTCGTCGTACTTCCACGTGCCGTCGCCATCAGTCTGCATCGTTATCGGTTTCCAGTCTTCTTCTGGGAAATATACTTATTTATATGTGCAAAGACTTGCGTTTTCCTCGAGTTCCATTTGCTTCCTCCGCACGCTCCGTCTTGTCTTCCTCTTCCTCTTCCTTCCTTCCCCTTTGTCCGTCTGTGGCGATCTCGAGGTGCGGACGAAGATGGAGAAGTATGAGTTTGTGAAGGATCTCGGCGCCGGCAACTTTGGTGTCGCCCGGTTGATGAGGAACAAGGATACCAACGAGTTCGTCGCAATGAAGTACATCCCCAGAGGCCAAAAGGTGGGATTTTTTTTGTTTTGTTTTGTTTTGTTTTATCGATTTCTCGTCGTCATCCTCGGGATTGTCGTTTCTGGGTCACGCAGATCAATGAGAACGTCGCGAGGGAGATCATCAATCACCGGTCTCTGTGTCACCCCAACATCATTCGGTTCAAAGAGGTGCGGATTGCCAAAAGCCCTAATTAAATCTGGAACCCTAGCTAGAAGATGCTGCCTTGTGCTTGAGAGCGTTTGTTCGGCATTGCAGGTGCTGCTGACGCCGACGCACCTGGCGATCGTGATGGAGTACGCCGCCGGCGGAGAACTCTTCGAGCGCATCTGCCTCGCGGGAAGGTTCAGCGAAGACGAGGTGGGTTACCTTTCCCTGTCATTCCCTCCTTCCTTCCCCTGATTTGGCAAAGTCTGCTGCTTTCTTCCACAACGTCAGCATCACTCGCTGTCTGATTGACTTGTGGCATCGGCAGGCGAGATTTTTCTTCCAGCAGCTCATCTGCGGCGTCAGCTACTGCCATGTCATGGTGAAACTATTGCTTCTCCATTAGAAAAACGTAATCTTTCTGAAAAAAATCGTTAACGAAATCGATGCCGACCTCAGCAAATTTGCCACCGGGATCTCAAACTGGAGAACACCTTGCTCGACGGCAGTCCGGCGCCGCGATTGAAGATCTGCGACTTCGGCTACTCCAAGGTTTCTCTTTCAGTCCCCCTACCTTTCTCTTTTCCGTGATAGAATTCCCTTCCTTTCACCTGCCATTTGCTTCGCGATGACAGTCGTCGGTGCTCCACTCCCGCCCCAAGTCGACGGTGGGCACGCCGGCATACATCGCCCCTGAAGTCCTCTCTCGGCACGAGTACGACGGCAAGGTTAGTTCGGTAACTCTCTTCCCAACTTTCATCCTTTCTTCCTCTCGTATTGATGTGAACTCAGACGTAGACTAGTGCAGTGCAGTGCTCCGTAATAGTCGATAAGGTCTGGACCACCACCAATTCAGTGGTTGGTGTGATCGAATTAATTCCTGTGATTTTGACTTGCATTTATGCATAAATCTAGATGCCATTGTGAATCCATGAGTGATCCCTCTGCTATCAGTTCTTAGTTGAATGTGTGTTATACATAACTTTTACCTCATGCTTTTCAGACTTTCCTTTCTTCTTTGTGAATTTAACAAAAAAAAGTATGTTTTTGGTGATCTTTCTAAGATTTGTTTCGAGTTCATGTCGCTATCTTCAAAGATTTGTGATATAAATTGAAAGATTCTGCACTGTAAACTTCTCTATATGCTCATTGATCACTTGCAAGAGGTGAAAGAGTTCATACTACTATCATTTAAGTTTAGATTCAATGGCCCAGATGGCTGATGTATGGTCGTGTGGGGTAACACTCTATGTGATGCTGGTGGGAGCATATCCATTCGAGGACCTTGAAGATCCGAAGAACTTCAAGAAGACGATGGCGGTAATCTCTCGGTTTCACAAATGGCTAGATGCTCAAACAACAATGGATAAATTTGATGCTGTTTTTCTTTGATCGCAGAGGATAGTTTCTGTGCAATACAAAATACCAGAATATGTGCACATCTCCAAGGATTGTAGGCAACTACTCTCCAGGATACTTGTTGCTGACCCATCAAAGGTAATACCGATTGATTCTCCGAGTCGATATGTGAGAATTCTCTAGTCGCAGGGCTTAAGCATCACGAGCGAGTTTGTCTTTGTTCAGAGGATAACGATCGGTGAAATAAGGAAGCTCCCCTGGTTCTTGAAGAACTTGCCCAGGGAGCTAACAGAAGTAGCTCAATCAGTGTACTACAAGAGGGATACCACCAACCTTTCCTACTCGCCGCAAAGCGGGGAGGAGATAATGAGCATCGTCGAGGAGGCAAGAAGCATGGTTCCGTCATTGTCGACGGCCTTGTCAGACTTGGGTTTGGCCAAGGAAGATGAGCTGGAGGGTGGCTTACAAATGAAACCTGAGATTAAAGAGGAGGATGAAGAAGATGATGATGATGATGATGATGAGTATGAGAAGAGGGTGAAGGAGGTTCATGCTAGTGGAGAATATATGCAATTGGTAAATTAAAGAGACAAAAAGAGAGTGTGGAAAGGGAGAAAAGGAAGACAAATGGTATGATTCTATTCTCTTACAATACTTTTTGCTCAATCTGATCTTGTTTGTTGTTGTATTGTGTGTTTGTTGCATAACTAAGTGAGAACACTTTGTAATTGTTAATGTCAATATAAAAAGCCTTTTGTATCATGCAAGTTTGATTGTTGCAAGGGATTCCTATGGGTTCTTTTTATAATAGGTAGATGGTTTTTCTCTTGGTTGGTCTATTAGGAGAAAAGAACATAATGGAGTAAAAGTAGTTGATAGTCCTCTTCCTTTGTCTTATATAAAAAGAAAAGTTCAAGGATGCGCCTTATGAAGAGAAGTTTAAAGGACACACCTCTTAAAAGAATATTTTTATAACTACGGTGTCGACCTTTGTATCCTTTCATGTGCTAGGAGGTCGGGAGGTCGCCAAGTCGAGAAGTTGATAGGTCGGATCGGAGTGCTCGGTAGGTTGACAGATTGAATCAGAGTACTAGGCAAGTCGGGAGGTTGACACGTCAAATAGGAGTGCTCGATCGGCTTAACCAGTCGAAGACTATTGACCAAGTCGGGAGCATACCATATGGTGTTGATCAAGTCATGTCACATGACTCTTGACGTTTCCACCACATCAATATTTTTTTAAAAAAAATATCTTTTGACTAAGAGGGCTTTTTTGATTTTTACCTACTCACCTTTTTTTTAATTTTCTCTAAGAATATATTCTTTCAAAGGAGCTTTGGTAAATTTGTCAATGCCACGTGGAATTTATATTTATATTGATCAAGTTTTGAATCATACCACACAACTTTTATATTGATTGGGTCCTTTTTCTCTTCTACAAAAGGTGAAATCTGCCACCCTAGCGGCCCCACACAATTGGTCCCATGACCATCTATAAAGAGGTAAATCGAGAAATACAGTTAGCTATGTATATTGATTAGGTCCTTGCACATAGCTTCTGTCGTCTCTACTGCATCAATGTATCAAACAAACTAAGAGCGCTTTTTTTATGTTTACCTATGCACCTTTTTAAATAATTTTCTCTAAGAATATATTCTTTCAAATTAAAGAAATGAAACTCAATCTCCAAGAGGCTTTGGTAAATTTGTCAAATATTTCTTTAACATAAGATGGAATCTGCCACTCCAGCGGTGTCATACGGTCGATCCTACGATCATTTATGAGGAGATAAATCAAAAAATTACAATTGACTACTACGGAGGGCATTGTCTCGACTTCACTAAAATTCGACTCTTGCTCATTTCAACAAGTATATCCTGTTGTGACCAATTCAACTATGTCTTGGGGGCGATAAATTTGTCAAACATAAATTTTGCCTCCGTTGCTTCCATCCACCCATTTCCGGTGGAAAGCCAATTGCTTCCCTTCCCTTCCCATTTCATTCAAAGTAAACACGAGAAAATATTTTGAAATTTGTGCATTTCTAAGAAAAAGCGCAAGCAAACGTGCTATAACATACATAAATAAACTCGATTTATCTTTTAATAATATAGGGAAAATTTTAGAATCAGTATTTTAGAATTATCTTTATACTCAATCGAAAATTGAAGAAATTAATTTACAATAAAACATAATTAAAATTTGATCATTAATACTGTACCACGGCATGGAAGCGTGACACCACGTCGAAGGGCCCCAATAATTATAGCCAATGAAAAGACAGCACGCCAATATCATGAACCATTTGACCAATCAATGTCGTTGTTTCCCCTTAAGCACTATTATACTTCTCCTTAATTTTATCATCATCAAAAGGAGTCTTTTTTTTAAAAAAAATTACAAAACTTCGTTCTATTTATATTTTTTATCTTAAAAATATTTTTATTCTAACCTAAAATGCTCTTTGATTTTTAAAAAATAGAGTGTTATTTTGGATGATATTTTTTTATATTGAAAATGTCCTTATTATAACCTCTTTATAATAGTCGTGTTCCGGCTAAATACCATGGATGGTCAAGTCACCAGTCAATGAATTGTCCGATGTAGGCAATCTTATGACCAAATTAGATGGGGGACTTCCGAAGCGAGCTAACGTCCAAAGGCTCCTGAAAGGCACTCACAGAAGAGGTTAGACTGGCGCCGGGGAATTCCGACAAGCCATTCCGACGCTCAAGTTAGGGTTCCGAAGAGGAACAAGGGAGCAAGAGCTAGTGAGGAAAGCAGTGAGAGGGGTTTTTCAGACGGACCTCTTGCATGGTGGTGAGTTACTCCTTTTATAATCAACCTTAGGGTTCCGTACGCGAAGTCGGCTGCTGTACACCTCGGGCCCATACACAATTACATAAAGGACCTTCGTTTTGTCTCCTCTATTTCTAGCTGTGCGCTTAAGGGAGACACATAGGGAAAGCTCGAGTCTGATTCTCCATATCTTCCTTTTGGTAGTGTGTGCAGACCACGAGGTTAAAGGAAGAGGCCACGTATAACGACTTGATGTGTCTTTAATGCGATGGCGTAGCAAGGACTGATGTCAGGGGACATCATACTCACGTTGTTGGCTAGCACATTCCTCTTACAGCGGCGACACCTACAACTAGTGTCAGGGAGTCACGGTTGAGGCTATAGCCTAGCCTGACAGAAGTGGAGTGGTCGAGTTCGTATATAAAAGTGAGATTGACTAGAGAGAAACATTCAGGCAAAGCCGCTCGCTGAGGCGTCAGGAGACGAGTTGAGAGTCTTCCTGCGCCGAGAGGGATTGTTTGCCGAGACGTCGTGAGGCAGGACGAGAGTCCTCCTTTGCCGAGAGGGGTTGCTTGTCGAGACATCAGGAAACGAGACGAGAGTCCTCTTTTGCCGAGAGGGGTTGCTTACCGAGATGTCAGGAGGCGAGACGAGAGTCCTCCTCTGCCGAGAGGGGTTGTTTGCCAAGACGTCAAGAGACGAGACGAGAGTCCTCTTTTGCCGAGAGGAGTTGTTTGCCGAGACGCCAGGAGACGAGACGAGAGTCCTTCTTTGCCAAGAAGGGTTGTTTGCCGAGACGTCAGGAGACGAGACGAGAGTCCTCCTTGGCTGAGAGGGGCTGCTTACTTAGATGTCAGGAGGCGAGACGAGAGTCCTCCTCTGCCAAGAGGGGTTGTTTGCCGAGATGTCAAGAGACGAGACGAGAGTCCTCTTTTGTCGAGAGGAGTTGTTTGCCGAGACGTCAGGAGACGAGACGAGAGTCCTTCTTTGCCAAGAGGGCTTGTTTGCCGAGACGTTAGGAGACGAGACGAGAGTCCTCCTTTGCCGAGAGGGGTTGTTTGCCGAGACGTCAGGAGATGAGACGAGAATCCTTCTTTGCCGAGAGGGGTTGTTTGCCGGGACATCAGGAGACGAGACGAGAGTCCTCCTTTGCCGAGAGAGGCTGCTTGCCAAGACGTCAGAAGGCGAGATGAGAGTAATAGTGGCGAACCGGGGTGGGGCGAATGCTGCAGGCCAAGATGAGGCAAGGGACGCGAGTGCCACCTCGACCTCAGTTTTGATCCTGAGAAGACTTGGAGAAAAGTCACGTCACCCGTCTTGACTCCCCGCATCAAGCAGTAATTGCTACACCACGTAAAATAATAAGTCAATTTAACTCGATTAAAAAATATATAGAAAAGAGCACTTTTATATTAAAAAAATCTTTACAAACTCAATCAAAATTATTTAAATTTAATCAAAAACCATTTTTCAAAAGGGTTTAAATCATTATAAAATTATTATAACAACTAGATGCTACATTGATATTTTTATGATGATTTCAATTTTTCTTTAAAATGATTTTGATAAAATTATTTTAATAAAAATATATTTGATGTATAATATTTTTAATAAAAATTAAATTAAAAAACTATTTAAAGGTCAATAATTTGGAAGTGTTTCCTTGTCGGTAATGGAAATTAGTTTGAAAGAGGTGGAGCCTTTCTCTCTCTGAGTGGGCCAGCTGGCCGGCCGGCGTCCTGTAGTCCCTATAAATAGCATACGGCGCTCCCCAACACACTGTACGATAACGATCCTTCCGATGGAGGAAGCGGCGCCGCCCTCCTCCAAGCCCACCGACGACGGATCCAAAGACGATTCCGGCTCCTCCTCCTCCCGCATTTCCGCCCGCACGCGCTCCCGGCCCTTCTCCGCCCCGGCGTCTCCGCCGCCGGCCTCCTCCGCCGTCCCATTCTCCTGGGAGCAGCGCCCCGGGATCCCCAAGGACCCGTCGCCGCCTCCCCTTGCCTCCCTGGGATCTCCACTCCCCAACCCCCTCCTCCCCCTCCCGCCCCCTCTCCGCTCCCGCTCCGCCCTCCCTGCGCTCCGCAAGAGGCGCTCCGGGCCCTCTTCCTCTCGCGGCGCCGAAGCCCCCTTCGACCCCTTCGCCGCCGCGCTCGCCCTTTGCGCCAGGGGCCTCATGGATGATCAGCTCTGTGGCTCATCCCTCCCGCGACGGTCGGCGGCGACCATCGCCGATCGCTTCCGAATCTTCGATTTCTACGGATCCTGCAAGGCGACGTGTGCCGTAGTGGACGACGCCACCGTTCGCCTCCCTCGCCCCGGATCGGTGGCTTTGCTGGGTCGTCGGCCTTGATCGAGATAAGTACATAAACTATTCCACAATTGGGTGCTAAACTATGATGTCGATTACTTTGTTGTGTGCTGATCGTTGGCTTGTATCAATTTCTTGCGCTACTGTGATCATAAGTAATAATGAAGTTTGACAAAGTAGTTCATGATATTGAATCCAAGCTACATGTATGGAAATTGAAATCATAAATGCTAGAAAACAAAGCATGTTTGAAAGGTGAGAGGAAGATTAAAGTTTGACTGGTTGGTGAAGTAGAAAGTGGTCAGTGGAAGTAGAAAGTGGTAGTAGGAGCCACATCTATTTCTCTAGTGCCTTGAACATACTGCCATAATCTTGCACAGTGGAACAAGTTGGAGAGTTGACATCACACCAGTCATCCATTTCAGTGGTTCTTTATGCAACTGGTCCAGCATACAATTGGCCTTTTGGTGAAAATTATTCACCAATCCAACAGCCTCAATACTTGAGCCCTGTGCTCCTTTGCCTTTGACATGAAATTAACTTCATTAAATCCTTTCAGGTTCTTTACAGCATTCTCTTACAGCTATGAATTGTGAGAAGTGATTTCTGTTTAAAATTGAAGTCTTCCAATTCTCCTGTCAAAAAACATGATCTTGATGTGTAAATGACAAACAGGTGCTTCTGTCAATGATTGTTGTTCTTAACTTCATCCTAATTTATCATTAATTGTGTGGTTATTATACATTTTTTTTCTTGGTTTCCATCAGTTGTCATCAGATTTATCATAAATTATGTAGCTTGAATAGGTTTAGCATTTTTGTTTTATATATAGTAAAATTCCTGTTCCCTAAGTTGAACATTGGACTTAATTACTAGGGCTCTCACAAATCTCTTTCCTGGCACATTCCTAAGAGGACTGTCAGCAACAATTAGTATGGATCTAGGATTCAATGCCAGTGAGGCAGAACAAGGACACTGATATGACAAGGTCTTAGCTTTGCGAGTTGTTGGCAAGTTCATTCAATCCTTGTAGGTTGATGTGCTAAGCATCCTGTAAGTCAACTTAGAGTGCATTATATTTCAACAGAGAAAAAGCCTAACTAGGATTTGTCGACCTCGATTGTCCTTGAATTATCTTAACAGGTCGGCCGGCAAAGAGACTGGTTCTGTTCTTGAGACACTTTCTTCAAACTAAAGCTTCAGTGACTCATATGGTGATGCAAAAAGCACCATTACTATCACCTGAAAATTACTTGTAGCTTTGAAAATTTGAACCAATCTTAAGTAGTGAGGATTCAATTTGCTGAAGTCCTCTGCAAAGAAGTTTAATGAGTGCTAGCTCCAATTATTTGATGTTGACTATACAAATAAGGTCCTTTAAGCTAGCTTTTATAAAGGTCTGATACAACTTATAAACTTTTGTCATTCAGATTTGGGATAGGCATTGGTGGATTCAAGGATAGAGATAACAAAAATGGGATTAGTTCCATTAGATATTGTTTTCTAATCTATTAACAGAGGCACCAATGTGCCATTTGGCAGACTTTGAACCCTAGCCAGCTCACAAATCCCTCCTCTTGAATAATTGCATGAAGTGAGCATTATTTTAGGCCTTGAGAGTGGAAAGGAGATGGATCTCTGGCAGTCCTGGATCTGAATCATATAGAACAGAAGAAAGTACAGACACAACTGAGATGTGTCAGATGTGTGTAGGGTAGGGTTGCCATAGGGAAATGACAGTGTGCCTCTTTGTCAATAATATTGCTAGGTTCTCAGGAAGTGCACATAATTTATGTAGTTGATGAAGAAGCAAGCAGGCAATGTACATGGTGGACCTGATGGTCATGATGTTACAAAAAAAGAAGAAAAAAAGATGCTCGTCGGTTGTGGTGCAGTGATAAAGTATTCAGAAGAGCAATTCAAGGTTTGAATCTTAAATAGGACGAATGTCCTGAATGTTGACTTCTGAGTGTGCATAAACTATATCTTGAATTTACTCATTCTTCCAAGATTAGTCGGATAAAATCCGGATATTTGCATTATCAAAGAGAGAGAGAGAGGGAGAATGATGATAATGACAATAGAGCTTTGATTGGGGTCCTCCTGACATATAATTAAACATAATCAATCCTTTCATGGCATTAACTAAATCAAGGAGACTTTGAGAGTTCTTTTTGGATCATTAGTAGTTCTCAAAAAAATATTTGATTCTTATTCGAAATTATCAAATTCGAGTTGAACTTGAATATGCTTCATAATTTTTTTTGAGTCAAATTCGAATTTATAATATTTTATTCGATTGTTGATGAGTCATTCGCGAGTCGAACTTGAATTGAACTCTCTTTAATTTTATATGTTGTACATAGCTTTGGTTTAAATATGCTCAAATTAAGGATCGAATAACTCGATCCAAACTCGAATTTGAATCATTTTGAGCTACAATTCGATTCTACTTGAATCACAGTTCGAACAACTTGAACCGACTCAAGATCAAATTTCATTTCGAACCAAACTCAAGCCAAAATTACTTATATTTTGGAACTTTGAATTGAATTTGAATACCACGCATATTTTTCAAGCTCAAACTCGAATATCAATATTTTTATATTATCCAATTTAGTTCGCCTGCACTCCTAGAACAAAGAGAGTCAAGGTCATGTCGAGAAACATCAATCCGGGCAAATTTGAGGTGCACATGTGCCTCCTTGTGAGCTATTTACAAATGTTGTTTGGCTTGGCTCCATGTGGAAGTAAGGACATGATCACAAGAGCTATAAATAGGACCAAAGTTAGATCAAGAAACATCAACAAGGGTAAATTAGAGCTAACAACAAATGTCGTCTGACTCCACGTGTCATCCTTTGATTGCATAGTGGTAGGGTCGACGTAGGACCATGGCCATGTCAAAAAACATCAACAAGACAAACTAGAAGTGCACACGAATCTTCGCGTGAACTGATCACAAATGTCCTTTAGCACCACACATCATCCTTCAATAGGACCTTCAACACTACATATGAAATTGAATTTGCCCTAACTCAAATTCAAACCCTTTCTACTTGACCTTAGAATCAAAGTGGTTCCAACTTTGAAAAACCAAAGATCCAAGGGTGGGTCGTTTAGTTGAACGAAAGTCATTTATAGCGCTCCGATTGGCTCTTATAGTTCGAGCGAGTTGGACATTATAAATTTCTTTTGAATTGTAAATTTTGGTAAATCTATAAATAAAATATAGGTAAAATTTAGTGATCAAATTTTGTAAATCTTCACATTAATCTCACGTGATTATATATATATATTCAAGTTATGCTACTATTTTTGTTATAATTAAAATTATCATATCAATGCCTTGTGAATTAGATCCATGAGCAATAATTCAAAATATATTAACTGGATTTTAAGGATTAAAATTGGCCAAAATATCTTGTTCTTCTAATTAAGATTTAAATGTAATTTTCCAATTTCTTCCCCACTGACCTCTAAAATTTTAAATTATTTAAGCTCTTTTTATTTCATCATTAAGATATTTTTTTAATAGAATTTTCTTTGGATCAATAAGAAATATTATTTTTTAAAAATAATTTTTTTGAATTAAGAGAAGTCATTTTATTAATATTTTTTTGAAACTTACAAATTAAATTTAAACTTTTTCTCCCCTTTTCCCGCCATAATTTTACAAAAATAACTCTAATTTTCCCTCAAGTTTTAAAATCTCAAAATGATCATTTATAATTTGAAGTTCATGTACCAAATAACCTTAAACAACATTATGTTCTAAATTTAACTTTATTTTTAATGAGGTCCAACATGTGTATTAATATCGAATGTTTATATATATATATATATAGCAATAAACAAACTTTCATCCCGCGTTTTCCAAAATCCCAAAATCCAAAATCGCGCGGCTGAATCTTCATTTGCTCCACGGCGTCGGGCGAAAATCGCTATTGGATCCCTAGCTTCCCTAGCCGGTACCAGACGCCACGAGAAGACGCCGCCGCCACACAATCTCGGCGAGCCGTCGGCGTCCATTCCCCGCGAGAAAAAGGCGCCCCCCTGGATTCGTCAACAGACTCATCTTCGAAGGTCCCTACCTTCCCTAGCCCGTACTAGACGCTGCGCCGCCGCCACACAATATCTGGGAGCCGTCGGCCCCTAAACCCTAAACCCTAAACCCTAAACCCTAATGATGTCAGTGAGGAGAAGACCTTCATTAAGCCACCAGTCGACGCAATATCTCGACCCTCAGTAGTAGACTGAATACGCTTTCCTCCCTCGCGCGACGCAGAGAGGATCACCGGAGGGCCGAGCCGCCTGCGACCGCGAAGGAGATGCGACGCGGAGCGCGGAGGCGGAGTTGGCAAAGGAGCGTCGACGCCGGCTGAGATGGAGAGAGGATGGCGTCGTCGCTCGAGACGGCTGCTAGGGTTTGAGCGACGGACGACTTGCAGGAGGGACGACGGTGACGGGGATACAAACTCCGCAGGACACAAAGGAAGCGGAGCAGAATCGGGAAGGCTTTCGAGCGTAGGAGGGCGATTTTGGGATCTCAGAATCGCCGTGGAGAGCAAACGAGGGAGAGGGAAGCGTGCCGATTTTGAGGTTTGGCCGCGCGATTTGGGAGAGGCGGGCTTTTGTAGGGTTTCCTTCGTTGTATATATATATATATATATATATATCATATGCTCAAAGTAATAATATCAAGCGATATCTAGTTTTATTTTGTTATTAGCATTTCCAAAATACTAAGATTTAACATTTTGAGGTCTAACATCATTTAATATTTTGATGTCAATATGTTTAATGATCAATGCATTCTCTCCAAATTGATCTCTCAAGAATGTAATTAATTGGTCAATATGGTTAAAAACGTTGGTTAAACACGGCTTAACCTCCTTAAGTTGTGCACACTACTAAATCCCATTGAGTTGTCTTGTAAAATATTTTCTAAATTCACCTATTCGAATCGTCCAAGAATATATTTGACACCCAATCTCTATGAGAACATAGTGTTTGAGCTCTCTAAGACCTAACACCGACGATATTAATTTCGATATCAATATCCCCAAAAGACTAATATGATATTGTTCCTTTATCAATTTGACACCCTCAAGAACTTAGCAAATACATTCAAATTTCATCTAGGTCTTTTAAATTTGTTGAGTGTGAACATTAGATTTTTTTGAAGTTGTTTGTTTTGGAAAAAAAAAACCCTTAAATAGATATTAGTGTATGTGTCTTGTAGAGTGTGATTATAATAAAATTTGAGACATTGTTTATTCACATTTATTGTGGAACATTAATGAAGTCCTTAGAATCATAGATCCATGTCAAGGGATGTGAGGGAAAAAATTTATGATTCCCACAATCTTTCATTAAAAGAAAATGAGAGAAGGTGCCTTCAAGCATAGTGGGACAAAAAAGTGTTCAATAAGTTACTTAAGTATTTACAATTCGAATCTTAGTGTATTGTAACATATTTTCCTTTAATAAGAAAAAAAATTTGAGATATTGACTACTAGAACAAGGAGTCACTCGTACTTTCTAATTTATTCGATGGGTGAACAAAAAGAAAGGTCAGGCAGCCTCCAAGATTAATTCTCCACCATTAATTACCTCTAAAGAACTAAAAAATCTATTATTAAAGAGCTAAATTTAGTGCTAAACAATAAGATTTCATCCACAATACTAAGGTGCAAATGATTCGAATCTATTTGCAAACTTTTTGAACCAGTTCAAAAAATATTTAATTTGTATTCAAAATCAATTTTGAGCCAAACTCCAAGCACATTTGATAACTTTTTCTAATCAAATTTGAACCCATAATTTTTTATTCAATTATTCATGAATCACTCACAAGCCAAACTCAATCTAAATTCTAATTATTTTTGCATAATTTTAATTTAAATATATTTAAATTTATATCCAAATAATTCAAATTTAAATTATTTCAAAATATAATTCAATTCTATTCAAATCAAAATTCAAATAATTCAAACAAAGCTCAAGATAAAATTATTTATATTTTTAAATTTCAAATCAAATTCAAATATTACATATATTTATAAAATTCAAACTCAAATATCAATATTTTCATACCCAATGCTCATGAAGAATCAAATTATAATAAATAACAAATACATATTCAAAATGGAACTAAGATATGTTTTTTGTTTCACGAATTCTTATCTATCAATTGTTAAAGCTTAAGGACTTGTGTGAACAAAGATTAGCAGGGTAATTAGTTTAAAGTTTAAAGTAAATAAATTTTAGTAAAAATCAAAGTTTTATCCTCTAGATTTCATAAAGCATCATCATTGCATGTTTAAAAGTTAAAAAAATGAAATAAGCACTAAATCATCCTAGAAGCTTTAGTTTTTGATAAAATATAAATAGAGACTTTTAAATAGAGTTTCAAATTTAAATGAAAACTAATGATCATTACTCGATCATTCACTACCTCTGTCAACTAGCTCGAAACATCAATAGCTGGCAATTAATGACTGAATATTCTAAATTATCTATGAATGTGCTCGTCCATTAATGTCCGAGCTATTACAATAGTTGCTTGGGCAAATTTTATCATAATCGATCCAACATTCAAACACACACGTAAATCTACTAGATTCAATGCAATCTAACACAAAGGAGTCTTTCATCTATACAGATTTATAATATCTATTGTTGTAATTTAATATAAACCAATTATATTGCCCTAAAACTCCAAATATAAAACTAAACTTTCATTCATATTAAAGTCAATTCTATATACTATTTTCTTCCAGTGCAAATTTTCAATCACATTGGAGTCAATTTCAATCAATTTATTATTCAGTTTTCCAACAACTATTGTTGAATTAAGACTTTGAATTGAAACATTTGGATTTTGAAGTCAATGAGTTGGTGACTTTGACTTCACTTCAAGCTAGACCCATCAACAACAGCTGAACTAAAGTCAGGCACAGTAATAGTACACATGTTCTATTGTAAAATTCAAACACTTATAAGGGCACCAATGTAGAATATGTTCTTCTATCATGGTAGGCAATGAATCCATGAAGTTGTCAATTCATTCAGTCAGTTGAGTGTTTGATTGAGCAATGAGAAAGTAAATGTAATTTATATTCTTATAACTACTAAATCGTTTAAACATAAATCTGTTTAAGACATTAGAATTTAAGATAGATCAGGTATAAAGACATTGACACTACAAACAGTTTCATGGTAAAACTTCAAATGAACCCAGCTTGTTTTGTAGGTGTTTATCAAATTGGAGCTAGGCTAAATTTAATGTTTCTAATTCATTTAACAGCCAAGCATAATGATAATCATTATCAAATTTATCAAAAATGAAATACTTCTCCTTCAAATCAAACATGCAATAAGAATGATTTTAGAGAACACAAACTTAAATTAAGTTTACCTCCAAAAGGTTCAAGCTCGAGTGAGATCTTCAAATGAATTGTTTGCCAGTCTTTAAAGCTCTAACTCAATTTGCCAATGATAAACAAAGCTTTTGAACAACTGCAAGCTAACTTAAATCCTTCACTCTGGTTTGACCTTAAGAAGTCCAGGAGGCGTAAGTGGAAGGAAAAGTAGCAAAAATGTAAATAATGGGTCTTTGATTCATGAACAATTGTCCTTTTTTTCTTCTCTCATCCTCTCCCCTTCCCTCTTTCCATCCAGGTAACAGAGTATTAAAGGCATTTGAATGCGGGCTATTTTGATTTCGCCACCATTGTTGCAATCCTTTCATTCCAAGTACCTGCATTCTTCTATTATATCACAGAATATAACACTAATATTAGATATATAGTACTGCTGAAACATAACAGTCTAACTTCACAGCAAGTTTACAAAATTGCAGAGCAAATTGCATTTGCATCAACATATCACCCCCAGGATAACTATTAAGATCACTGCAGAAATTTTTCATTCAGGTTCTGCATAATGCCTTGTTCTGCACGTTTAAAGTAGGGCAAATCTTGGGTTCAACCATGTCAAAGATAACTTCACTACAGATTGCATCTTCAAGGATGAAACGTCCAAACTAGGCATCAGAATCCTCGTTCGAGCAGCAGAATTTGACTTCTATAAATCTCCTGCGCATTACCATGAGCCATAAGGAAGGCCTGAGAAACTCACAACCTGATCTACTTCTTGAATGCATATTGCTGGAAAAGGTCATCTCTAGGGCTGTTGCTTTTGCTTCTTGACCTTGACCATTTTGGCAGAACTCTACCAGAAGGTCCCTGCATTGCAGGTACTGACTCCTCACTCTCATAACCGTCAAGATCAATATCGAGACACCGACCATTACTTGCAGCAGCTGATGGTGCACTTTCTTCATTTACTAGCCTTGCTAGTCGTTTTTTGGACTGAACAGTGCTTTCAGAGAAGTCATTATCATTATTACGTGGGTCACTACTTCCCGAACTTCTCCGTTTCTTTGTTCCATCAGTATTGTCATTGCTGCCGCTACTGCTGTTCCTACTTGTTTTGCGGTACTCTGCAATTGTAGATTCTATAGTTTCCAGTAGCCGGTCCCCATACTTGTGCACCTTTGCCCTGGATTAAAATATTTGATTGAATATACCTATAGTATTCAATCTACAGTAGATTGAAGAAAAACTTACTTGCCAATGCCAGTGATCTCAAGAAGTTCTTCATTAGTTCTGGGTAATTTCTTACTGATTTGCTGCAATGTGGCATTTCTGAGATAGCAATAAGAATTCATCAAGCATCATCAACACAGATTATGGATATATTTGTGCATTAGTTACTGTTTGTTCAAAAAAAAAAAAAAGCTTACCCGAATATATGATATGCCATGACCCCCTCACCAGCTTCTTTTACAAGTGCTGTTCTCAGCATTCGTAGAGCAGTATAAAGTTTGGCAGAAAGATTCTGCAATTAGAACATAATTACTGTTCAACTAAATCGCTTAGCTACCTCTGTTTTACCAGTACATTATGACATAGATACGGATGTTACCAAGTCTACTTCATTTTGCGGAGGAGCATCCACATCAGCAGCTGTGGGGTTCAACATCTCTTGAAGCAACGAACCCTTTGCTGGGGTCCCTTGAGTTTTGCTCATTTTAGATGGTTTTGCAGAAGCAGGAAACCTGGTGCGATATGAACATTAACTGTTATTAAATTTGAACATATATAAATGCGAAGCTGCAATAATACACCATATTAAACAAAATGTCATCGGTATAGTAATAGGAATTGCCTATCTCAAGAAAGCTTCTAATCTGAAAGTAATCAACTATATACAAGCATGTTGACAAAACTCTATTGATGAAATTATTTTAGAAGCATTTAACAAAAAAATTAAAAATTAAAAAAAAACACTGATAATAGAGCACTACAGAATTATGTGAAAATTTTGCCAAAACTTGTAGACTGATAATAGAGCACTGCTATGCATGCTTAGGAAGCAAGCTATCATGATATCGTTGAATACACAGATTCAAGAATTGGAAAATCAATTGTATTATGTTACTTGGCATCTTTGTAGAAAAATTTGCAAAGTATAAATGTTAGTACTAAGCTACTTGCCCAATACTGAGAAGAAGAGAATCATGGAGAATGCAATAAGCTGATTGCCTCCATGTTGCAAAAATCCTGGTGGTAGATTGCACTATTGATAATTTATTTCGAACATCTCAGGTAGAAAACACTAATTAATTTAATCAAAATTTTAATAGTATTAGTGATATAAGTAATAATATTTATATGGTTGACCAAGAATACTTGGGAAGAACACAACTTGATGATGATGATACTGACAACTGATGACAAAGATGATCTCAGGTAGCCTGCTATCATTTTTTACACAGATAAAATGATCTTGCTCCCTTTGTCTATCAATTGTTTGCATCAAAAGTTCCGTGAAAAACTAAGCTTTTAAATCCAAGTTGGTCAGTGAATCAAGAATAAAGCCAATAACCCTACTATTAAGGATCGATAAAGTTGACCGGAGTGCTAGAGGGGGAGTGAATTGACAAGCAAATAGATTTTTTTTTTTTTATCTCTTGTGTGTTCTTGCAAGGCCAAAAAAATCTGTTAAGTGCAGTGACAATAAGATAAAGCAAAATCAAGTAATGCAATGCTACCGCAAGTTGTTTAATGTGGTTTAGACTCCTTGGTCCTACTTCACGACCTACTAACTAATAAGATAAGTCACTGCTAAAACAATTCCTTGATATTTCTTCTCATCAAAGGTGAAAAAATCTCATACAAAAATCTTTCTTTTATAATAAAGATAAAACAAGAAAAAGCAATACTTTTATAAAAATGTGAGTTAAAGGTAGACATCTACCTTTTTTAGTGAGTTCACACCTAGGTAGACCTAAAATGTAAGATTGTAAATTCTCTCATATTCTCTCACATCTTACTAAGATGTCTTCAAATTATCACAGCTTTATGTTACCCAAGAGTACACCTTGGACCTCAACCTCTCATTGCGCCAAGTCACTGACTTGTTCCACATGTCATCCTTTGTTAGGTTATCTACATAGTCCACCTCTTGTGGATGACGTCAAAGTTGTCGGACCAATTCCATGTTCCTTGTCTTACAGTGCATCATACCATTCTTCACCAATTCTAATGGACCTCTAAGCCATCAAAACAAAATAGTCATGACTCAAATTTGTCTAGTCACAAACTCCATTCGTGTGCATCCTACCAAATCCCTACAAATTTCATAGCACACACCAATCACATAGGTAAACCTAATTTACACTCTTGTCAAACACATCAAACATCTAAACATCTTGGTTGAATATGACCGCCTGAGGCACAATTGCGCTAACACCTACATCTGTTGGAATCATAGGCCCAATACATAAGCATTCTTCCTGAAACCCAAACTTTGGTTCATGGGTGGACTCATCGCTGCCCATTTGTAGCCTACAAGGCTATGGAACATTGACTTCCTCCACAATTGCAACAGAGATTCTGATAGCTTTCAACATTGTGTACTACAACATTCTCATTTGGCAATCATCTTCCTTCCTCTTCCGAGGCGACAGAGATCATGATTGGTTTCCATTTCATCTTAGATGAGGATTGTGACGATCGCAAGGATCAAGTGATTGGCATTTTCTCTACCTTTATTTACTCGGGAGGTTGAGGGATCAAGATGGAACAAAGCCTCCACCCTCATTTCTCCTCTTCTCTCATTCCGCTTCCAATCCAAGGTTTGTTTCCTTGAATCTCCCTGCTTCCTACTTGTAATGCTCCTCTCCATCACCACCAAAGGGCAATGGGAAGTCACTTGAATTATGCACATTTAATGACAGAGACCAGAAAGGAAAAGTTTCCGATGATTTGAGGTTTTTTTTCCTCACCTCAAGAACCTCCTTATTTTGTTCCCTTCTTGATTTCAAGCATGTTGCATACTGTGTTGGCAATGAATGATATTTAAGTAGTCCTTTTAGCAGTGAATCCTCAGTGAAGAGGTAGGATCTTACCCTCTCTACAATATGGGTGATCCTACATTGTTGTGTCTATTCAACTGTGATGGTTCACCATTCATTGCTGTGATCTGATCACACTTCCCTCTCGAGTTGATTCCTAGAGTGTGATCTTACTCTTATTAGGTTCATCATGGTTAATTTCAAGTTTGAAGCAGCAAGTTCAGCATGTATATCTCAGTTAAAACCCAAAGAACAGAGGTTCTTTGAAACAATTTTAGTGTTAGAAGTTGAGGATGGATAAGGGAGTCTAATCCTAGAGATTTAGGAAAGTTCCAATGAAGTTCAGGGAGTTTTTTCAATAGCATTCTTAAATTTTCTGAGGCTAAATTCATACATGAGATGTGTGGGTGATTTGGAAGTTGTCAGAAACTTGACATTGTGTTTTTGAGTTTCATAATGGTTGGACTGTTAGCAAAGGTTAATGACTATAGGCTGCACAACCCTCAAAATATGTCTAATTGTGTAACCAATCTAGCTATTTAGGTTTAGCTCAAATAAGTTTAAAGCGGGGAGATACCAAAATTGAGGTTCCTGAGTTCCCCATCAATTGTACTCTTCATTTAGGTGATGATTTAATTCTAGAGTAAAATTAAGGTTAAAGTCATCATGATAAAAACCTAGGCAATGAGGAAAACCTTATTTCACCTTTTACATCTTTCACTCATGTTGATTCAAAGATGATGGAATGTTAATGTGCGCTATCATGGTGGATCGATCCATCAGATCGATCGACCTAGTGAACTGGACAAGCTAGGCACCAAGCATGTTGGGTGGATTAACTGGATTGAACCAAACAAGATCAACAAAGCCACATATTTCGAGAGAAATGTTGGGGAAAAAGCTAGATTGGGCACAAACCATGCAGACCAAGTGAATCATTGATAGAAAGAATCAGTTAAACTAAATGAGTAAAACATAGAAAAAAAAAACCCATTCCACTACTTTTCATTTTTAGAACTAAACAAAGAAATGAAACATATTGTTCCCTTTTTCATTTTGTTCCATTTCATTCTAATCTTATTCAGATTTGATTCGCTTCCATTCTACCATACCAAACACACCCTATATGCTTTGCCAAAACACAAACCTAACTCAAAGAACAAAAAATAAACATGAATCCAACTGTAGGAAAACAGAGGAAAAAGTCCAAACCTTAATACAACCCTTTGTTTTCCAGAACGAAGCATTTGGACCTTAGACTCATTTACCTGCAGAATCGAAACAAGTTTGGTCATCATTAAGTGTTGACTAAATAGCGAATGATCAATTAGCACACCACTGAGAGAAAAGCAGGATCTCATCCCTAAAGTAATCTACTAATAGATCACATCAAATACTATATATTTGACATACTACCTTCAGAATAGAAGACACAGAACCATAAATATCACTCTTCTTGACATCCTCCACAAGAATATCTTCAATGACCAAATGGTGAATAATTCTTGATGCTTCACCTTTTCCTAGATGCTTTCCAGCTCCATGAAGGCTCAAATTATCATGTCTATGTTTCTTGACCTACAGCATAAGTAAAATATTACTGGCAAAGTTCAATTTGTTTCCATCACAATTTTGAATGTGAAATTCAGGTAACCAAGTGCACACATTTTGACTAAGGGAACCCCTGTACACGTCAAGAATATGAGATGTTGAGTACTGTTTTCCTGTGGATATTACCAACTCAACCTACAAACCAAGTTCATGGAAACATAATATGTAAGGAACAAAGTTTTATGGCACGCCAGTGATCTCATTAATATGTTTACTTTAAAAGAAAACAATTTCTAACCAATTGAATTGCAATATCAGTTACATCCTTGTCAACCCAGGTCAGCATTTTTGAACAATTGTCACAGGTTCTTTTGCAGTTGTTTGGGTCAAACTTCTCTCCTAAATGCATCAGTTGTAATAGTCGTCTGCAATCTACATCATTCTCACAATAGGAAACCTACAGTTGAGGTATAAAAAGTGAGCATGGTATCTTGCTTCCAACTTGCTACTATGAAAGCACCAAGTTTGTCGAGTACCATACGAAGCAGGTTCTCAATATTTGTTTCTAACACTCTGTCACTGCTTGCTAAAGAATTGCGTCTTGCTGTAGGTGTCAAAGGACTTTGCTCAATCACACCCTGGGTAAGCATGTGCTTCACACGTATCTATTCTTGCAAGAAAAAAGAAAGTCGCACTGTCAAAGAAATAGTTTAAGATATTATACGAGAGAGAGAGAGAGAGAGAGAGAGAGAGAGAGAGAAGTGCAATAAGAAGCATACAACAACTCACGTAATCACTATAGCTGTAGTATAATACACAAGACGATCTTAGACCATCTCTACCAGCACGTCCACATTCCTAAGAATCAAAATGATAAACTTTTTAGTCAATGTCATATCTATCCAGAGTTCAAGGCATTGTGCTCCATTAAACTTATAGATGAATTTCAGAAATTACCTGATGATAACCTTCAATGGATTTTGGGAGAGAATGATGGATAACAAAACGTACATCAGGTTTGTTAATACCTAGTATGTGCAAATTGGGATCAAGTTTTGATGTCTTGACTACAAACGGGGGAAAATTCTTATGCAATAAATGAGGCAATACCCATTCCAAATGCCACAGTTGCACATATTATATTGATCTCATCTTTACTCCATTGCTTCTGAATGTAAGCTCTTTGATGAGGATCCATGCTTCCATGATAAAATGCTGCTTTATGCCCATATCCCTGAAAATATTGCAGGATTTTCATTAGTGCCCATATCCCTTAAATATTGCAGGATTTTCAATAGTCTTGAAGATGCAAAAGGCACTCAATTTGTACAATAGTTATGATCAAGAAGCAATCTAGTAGATCTGTTTGCTAAACAAACAATATAATCAACATACAGTTACAGTTCTAATCTTTAGAAAAAATTTCTTATAAAAAATGTCACTATTAAACCTTCACCCAGTGCCAAATATGGTTATCCTATGATCAAGTAATACTCTTTATAAGTCTTAACAACATAATGATTGAGGAAATAAACCAAATAACAAACTAAGAAACAAACCAAATTAAATTAAGCTTCTAACAAAATTGCTCCAAAATCCTAAACAAGACAACCACTTAGAGACTTCCATTTAAAAATTTATTATCCTAAAGAGAATTTACCACAATAAAAACTTATAAATGTAAAAAAAATAGACTTAAATTCCTAATTTGCATTATTTTCCCCTATCGAGACTCAACTCTAGGTGAGTTATCAATTTCAAGTAGGGTCCTTTTCAATGAGTAAGAAAAAGTAGTAAACATCATCTAAATCATAACCCTCACTAAGTATAATGTCTCTAAGACTTAACATCATAGGGAAAAAAAATCTCTAAGTATAATCTCTCTAGCAGACACTAATCAATTAGTCTTAATTTGCTTGTATTTCAATTTGATTTAACATCGTAGGGAAAAAGAATGTTGGCAAAAAAATTTTAAATAACTACTACTGTTATTCCAATGGAGATTCTTCTACTGCAACAATCACAACAAAGCATAATTATATAAGCTCTGAACAATCGATTTAGTGGTCAAACCAATAGATGAATTTGTTAATTGTATGGTGATACAAGCATTGACCCAACAGAGTCTATTAGTTAAACCAACCTTGGTCAATCAATTGAATTGCAAATCTATTGATTGTATTCATATACTATCACTTAAGTAATGATAATAAATTGAATTGAAGTATCAAAGCTAGATGCACAAGGGAAACAACAGATAATGACATAGTTGAAGGAGTGAAGCATGGAGGACTAGCAACGCAAGAGATAACAAGATAAGATCTATATGATTTCCTTCTATCAACTTCAAAAGCAATTAATTAGTCAATTATATCAAAAGATCTAATATATCCTTCATGTCATTATGTCATTTCTTTTTTTATAAGGATACATTTGCCATTTTGGATGTATAAGGTCCAACGCCCAATTTTTCTTGTTTAATAAAAACTTAACAGTTGAACCAATTTTTTCCTTTCACTTCTCCGTGAGCTAAATCAACACGGAGAGCAACTTGATTTCGATTTTGCTCAGTTTTGGCATCAAGTTGCTCTAATTTATAACTATTGTGTGTTGTTAGATCAGCTAAAGGAGAGAGCAAAGTTGTCATGTGACAAGTGGTTAGCATGCAATAGAGATGACAAATTAAAAAGATATGTGTCTTGTGAGTCTTTGTGACTCACACATGGCAATATTATCCTGCATGGGTCACTAGCAAGGCCTTGGGCAATAAGCACAATAGCGAGATCACTCACTGTCAATAGTGTTGAAAGGAATAAGTTTAAAATCCATATTTATGTAGAAGATCCATATAAATCAAATCTAACTATGATGAAGACTTTGTGTGTGTTACAAGGTTAAAGATAGAAAAGGTTGCTGGCAAAGGAGACTGTAGATTTCCTTGCTGTTGTCGCAAAGCAAATATGGTCAACTTCTTCAAGTGGAAGTTTTGCAGAGCTTGTCACTATGGGATCCTACAAGAATGGTGGCTTAAGGAGGCGAACGAAGGCTAGTGGAGGTGAATGTGGGTGCTATCAATGAAGGGGTAGCAAAGTTGAAAGAGGATAGGGCATTAGTCAAAGGCCACAAAGCATGGTCGATCAAGTCTATATGTGGTCCTCGTACTAGTTAACTAGGTTAGGTCATGAAAGATAGGAAGGAGGTGGATGCAAGTTGCTAGGGAAGGTGGTCATTGAAGATTTTGCACGTTGTAAGATAGCAAAGGAAGGGTGAAGATGGATGAAGTGAATAAAAGGGATAGAGGTGATGGGCAGGTGGATGCATAGAGATGAAGGAGATTTAAGAGATTGTGGAGAAGCTGATTAAGAGTTCCAAGTCTAATAGTCACATAAATATTTGATATCATTTGATGGCACAAAGAATAAACAATCTCATACAAAGAAATAAACAAACTCAACAAAAATTCGCAAAAAAAAAATTATGTAAAAGATAATCAACTTGGGGAAAGTGAGCTCTTTTTAAAGACTTTGACCCAAACAAAATTAGAAATTAAATTAAATTATTTTAGGTAAGAAATAATCCTACATCCAAGATGATTCAATCAAATTAAGAAATAAACTAAATTGCAAATTGTGAAAAAATTAATTAAATTTAAATTAAACTTAACCAAAACTTCTCTATCCAGACAATCACTGACTTGGAGCATTCCTTTATAGACTTATTCTACTGAAGATGTACTAAAATAAACACTTGCAAATCTAAAAACATCCAAAACATAATTCATTTGAACTCAATCAAGAAAATAGAACTATGTCCAACTGTGAAGTTGCAATTGGCAAGTTAATCTATAATATAATCTTCTAGGTGAAAAATTAACTTGTAGCTTCATTTACAAAGGAAAGTGGGAAACCAACAGCTGATATATAAATATATTGAGGACTGCTGTTGGTCCTCTATCCAGACAATCACAAACATAAGCAAATAGAATAAATATAATCAGCTAATACAACAATATGTGAATACCCAAAATAGTCACACAAGAGAGCATAATGGACTGCTAAGCACAAATTTGATTTCATCCCTTATAAAATGTCTAAAAAGAATGCTATTTGACCAAAAGAACCTGTAGCTTTTCTGCCACTTTTTCGCAATCCATTCTAGAGAGACAATACACAATGCCACATTCGTCAAAATGGTTTTCCTTGATGAAATTATGAATGTCCTCTAGACACTTTTTTGTCTTTGGTATTACAGAATACCTGAAAAGAAAAAAGGGGGGAAATAACCGAAAACAAAATTGAGATTGATAGTATTTTATTAGCACTTACCATAAGTTTGAGCGATTAAAACTCTGTCGAAAAATAATGCAATTGACTAGACCAAGAGCTTGTACAACATCTTCCTTTACACTGACAGTTGCAGTAGCAGTCAAAGCAAGTACTGGGACATTTGGAAACTTCTGCTTCAAAATGCCAAGACCCTGTTAAAGAAACATATAAATCAGACTAAACTTTATTTGTTTCCAAAAGATGTTGACTTTTAGGATATTTAAATTACCTGATAATCCGGTCTAAAATCATGCCCCCATTGACTTACACAATGGGCTTCATCAATAACAATTCTAGCCAAGCGTCCGTTAGAATGCAAAGATCCCAGATGTCTTAACAAAACATCACTCCTGTGGTCAAATATAATTTTCAAAATAAAAAATTATCAAAGAAAAAGCTACGAAAGCAAAAGATCAACTTTCTTACAACTAATTGATGGAAAGACATTGCATATCTTTTACTTTTATTATAACAATCTAAATAACTTTAAAACAGGGAGATGAAATACCAAAACAATAGCATAACAATTATTTAATTTAAAAGTTAGTCAAATTCTCCAGAATAGCAAGTTGTAACAACAAGAATAGCTGTATATTTTATCCTCCACTGAAGTTTGTATGATGACTGAAGATAGCAGAACGATGGACCATTATGCACGGACATCAGTAATAACTCCAAAAACTAAGACTAGGTTAAAAACAGAACTCATAAAGGTAAATATAGCTTCATCAGAAGAACCTGCCTAGTTGTTAAAGTAGTCGTGCAGTCCCAAACCTAACTATTTAGTATCAACTGCATGGGCCTCTTCCATGATCTTTAATGAGGAAAGCCTAACTAAACAAAACCTTCATGTTTTGATAGTCCTCAATGTATAGTAAAACTAGATTGATATTTTCATTATATTAAGGATGGCTTCTATCACTTCTAACCAAAAAAAATCTTGGAAAGTAGTGTACCACTTCTCACATTACTTACCTAAGTGTCACAACTTCTTCAGTGCATCTCTATGTCTCCTTCAAACATGTCAACAAAGCCTAGTCTTCTTTATCATGTTCCTGTTGCAACACCCCACATTAATCTCTTTCTAGCTAAGTCACCAACTTTTTCTATATGATGAGGCTTTTCCTTGAGCTATGGAAAGACAAGTAACAAATTGTATTTAGGACCTTCTGTCAGTTCCATCAATATCATTCATCGTTGTCATCAAGCCGTCTATCTCCCAACTATAGCTGGCTTTATGGACTTATCAAGCTCTACGCAAGACTATATCACTAGTACTATTCAAATGAAATTGATTAATATTTTCTTTGACCCTCTCTACTTTTAAGACAATCCATTCTAATTAATGCAACTCTTATAACTATAGTCTACTAGACCTTATGTATCAATCCAAACTATAATATCTGCTTTCACCTCTTTAAATGATGGTATAATTTCAGTTTATAGTAGCCCAGTCATTCATTCATCTGAAATTCACTGCAAATTATTAATCATAACTCAACTTTTTTCAATATTTTTTACATAAGTTTCATAGTTCTATTCCTTGTATATTTTTTTTATAAAAAAAAACTAGGTTTAATGATTCGACTACTAAATGCAAAAATAGTGGATCAAATGATGTTGGCATCACCTACATTTTAACTTTTATAGCATTAATGGTTTTTTTGTGCATATAATACATTGTCCACTGCCTAAGTAGTTGAATTATGAAACAGCTAATGAGCCAATATGATAATCCTATGTTGTCCAGAAAAGACTTACTTTGCAATTTTTTCTGGAGTGACATACAACAGTTTGTATTTGCAAACATCAGACATCAGTTCTCGAAAAATATCCTGCTGTTCAGCCCATTCGATATTGGCACCAAGATAAGTAGCAGGAATGTTTGCCTGCTCAAAAAAATTGTAAAACAGCTCAGTTTACAGTATTTTACTTATGAATAGTGAAACTTCATTACACTGCCTGTAGTACCTGTAATAAATGCATAATTTGATCTTGAATGAGTGAGACAAGAGGAGAAACAACTAATGTTACTCCACAGTTGATGAGAGCAGGAAGCTGCAAGAAAACTTCTATAAGAGATATGTGGAGCAATGACTAATTATATACAGAACCAGCCAAGAAAAGTATATTTGTGCTACATGAGTTTTATTTTAGGACTTTGGTTCTCCAAAATAGCAATTATGTAATGCTTCTCAAATAATATTACCTAGAATAGAAGGCATTGGTTTAACAATAAAAGTTTAAATGTGAATCACAATCCCTAATGAGCATTAAGAAAAATGGTACTAAACTTTTGTACATATTAGACAGGAAAAACAGATTCAAAATTAAGTATATAGCCTACAATGATATTATACCTGGTATGTCAAACTCTTTCCACCACCAGTTGGCATTAAAACAAAGACATCACAACCACTCATTGTAGCATTGATCACCTCTCTTTGATTGGGGCGAAATGAGTGATTACCGAACACTTTTCTGTTGTTAGCCTAGGAAGAAGGATAATTCAATAGGACCAAACACAATATAGATGAAAAGTCACACAGAAATTTTAAGGGGGAAAATCACCTCAAGTTTCTTTGTCCATGGAAAGTCTAGGCTTTTCCATTTTTTATCTCCAGATCCTTCAATGTAATTAATGTCAAAAAGCTTTGGAGTAAATACTTGTCTTTCTGCAGGTGTAGTCCCAAACTGGTTTGCGTAACAGGATGGAGTAGGTGAGTTCCAAGTCATATTATCTCCTGGTTCATTTCTTATGTAAACCTGGGAGTTAAAGTTGACAGGATCTGTCATACTCGAGGGAATCTCAAGTTGAAAATTCCTTGAAGTAGTTGTTGATGCCATGAAAGATGATCTCTGTCTTTCTTCATCTTGATTTGAAAGGGAAAGGTCTTGCTCAAGATGCTGGATCTTCTTTTTCAGATGTAAACTGGCACAAATATTAGGGGCAGCAAAAAATATTCGTTAACAAGAAAAGAGTTCTCATGTAGCAAAGCATTAAAGTATATGTATACAAGGGCAAACCGCTCTTGATTAAGATTTTTGCAGTGTTCAGGACTAAGCTCAGAAGCATTATCAAGAAGTTCATTTGAGACAGTAATGAGCCTATCTTTCATCTGCTGCAAATGAACTGAAGCTCCTGGGCACTGACCTAGCTGCAAAATTCATGCCAATACCATGAAGAATGTATAAACTTGTAACTAAAAAGCTTGTGTTGCACTAAAGATTTTACCTCGGAGCCATGAATACATAACTCACAGAGTTTCAGTGGCAACGTGTCTTCACGACGGCATCCTATGTAACTTTTAGAGACTGGAGCAAAAGGTGTCTGTTTAGATACAGAACCTTCTGGTGTGCCAGTTACTTGATAGTGTTCCATAACTATTTGGTCTACATCAATACTCTGGAATTCATAATAACTATGATTTATATGAAGCCTCTAGAAGATAACCATATCTGAATTTTAGATTAGAGCTCCCTAAACAAAGAAGTTGATAAATCCTACCTCCAATAGTTCATCATCATCAAGGGCATCTGAAAATATGTCATTGGCAAGATTATCAACAGAATCACACACAGCTTCATTGGTATCAACAAGCATATGAGAAGAAGTTTGTGGCATCGCTGTTTCAGTGACAAATGGTTGTCTTGGTCCAGAATACGCTTCATCATTTTTACTAAAATTTCCACAATTCAGTGTATCACCTCTAGGTTGTGATCTGTAGTGTGAATCGTTGATGACTTTCGAGCACTGGTTTTCATGGCATGAATATTCAACCTTTTGCGAATTATTAACTTTTTTAACCAAGTGAGAGGGTGGCAGAGATTCATGAAATTTATTATGGTCCTGTACTGCAGAAGTTACACCAGGCCTTAAGTAATTCCTGTGTGCCACATGCTTGATGCAAAAAGCTTCCCAAGCCTGAAATGATTAGAATTACAAATTGAATCAATCAACATGAACAATTGCTTGATGTGCCAAAAAAATTACCAACATGTTTGAACAATATAAAAGAAAGAATATGCAACCTGAAGCATAAAAAATTGATAATATATTCATTTATTTTTAGACCAAAGATTAGGCCCAACAACCCTAGTAAAGTACAACAACAATAAGGGTCAGCTATATGGATCATTCTACGTCGTTGAGCTCTATCCCCTACTATATCATCATCTATACTTAAATAAATTTTATCTTATTTTATTGTTGTTAACCAAGTCTTTTTTGGTCTTCCTCTTCCTCATTTGATGTGCGTATTTGTCATAGTTTCACATCACCTAAACAACCCTAGTAAAGTAAAAACCAAATTTAAGAGCAGAACATAAAGTTCAACATTGGCAATATCAAACGATTAATTATAGCCAATAAAGGAAAGATCTATAATCAGCCATCCTGCACTGAACTTACCTTCTCAACATGTTGTACTTGCAGCGGCTTAGATCCTGGAACTTTACAAGCAACTGGCCTGATGATTCATATATTAAAATGAAGGAATGAGCTAAATGTACATTTATAATAAAAGCACATAAAAGTTATTTAAATGATTGATATTAGTAATATGCCCATACAATCTCATTCTGAACAGGTGTTGGATCATTGAGAATCTGGTAGAATGGCACTAAAAGAAGAAAATATTGATAAACTTAAAAATATTGATAACTTAAACTGCAAAACCCCAACATTGAATAACATGCATGCAAATATTAAATTTGAAGGGTGAATTGTAGAGAGAAATTTTAGAAACAAAAGGTTTTAAGTTAAGTAGAATTGACAAAATATTCAATAATAAGGAAATGAGCAAAGGAATAGTTATCACAAATCAACATGGAATCCTAATAAGAGTTTCAAAAACATTGATCCTCTTATTCAACAAGAAAAAAAGGAAATGTTGATGTAGATATCATAAATAGGATATAGAGTGCATGAATTAAACGGAAAGCATATGAAGTCTTGTATCACCATCATGTGTTCTTAGGATAAAAGAAACATTTTATAAGATTGTTAGCACAACTTGTCATACTTTATCGATGAAAGATTTGGGCAATTAGGGAACAACTGACAGAAAAAGTTAATGTTGCATATGAGACTAAGATGGAGGTCTTGGATAACTTGAAAAGATAGAATCAAAGACACTACTAACAAGGAAAAATTAGAAATAGCTCCAAGAACAATAAAATGAAAGGAAATATGTTAAGAAGATATAAACATGTTCAAAGATGTCAATAGATTGTATAATTAAGATAAATTGGTTGAATAAATTAGAAGTGAATGAGTAAGGGGTAAAGGAAGACCAAAGAAATCTCTAGTTGAAATAATTAAAAACAATTTAATAGATCGCAATATTGCTAGTAATATAATCTTGCATAGAATTCAATTGAGAGGACTAACATAGTGTTGATGAGGATGATGATGAATATAAAGTTTGATGAAGTGTTGCTTAAGTTCAATGTTAGAACATATAATAGAATTCAGTAAAGTTGAAATGATTGCAAAAGTATAGACGAAGTGGAATCGCAAATCTTAATTCTTGAAAAATTATATAGATAACTTAATACAGTTCTAAAAAGGCCCAGTTTGGTTGCATATACAATCACCTAGGTGAATTTTGAATGGAAGCACATGGTAGCTGCATATGGCATGTGCAATTGGAATTTTTCTTATTTGGTTAATTTGAACTAATTTAGAAGAACCAAATTGATTTAAAATTTAAAGTATCATATTCCATAATTCGTAACTTGTAAATATTAACTAAAGTACTTATCTTGCAAGTAATAAATTCTTTAGATATCAATATAAATATTTATAATATTTAAAACTAACCATGCATGCTCTCACATATTGCATATGCACTATGCAATGGATCTACCTCATACCACCTGCATACATTTCTCAAAAACTTGCAACACTGTGAAAATGCTTCTATCTTCCTCAAATTTCACTAAAACTATTGGGAAAAGGCTTGAAAATCTAAAGCTCACTTGATTGTTGGGGTGGGGCATGCTGAAGGATTCTCAATATAATTAATAAGACACCCATATATGCATTTTGACAAACAATCATACCAATGACAGGCAAAACCCTTGAGAATAAATACCTTGTAATCAACATGTCATCGGCACCTTTTTCAGGTTGAGGCTTTTGTGTTGATAAAGAGAACAAAAAGGCAGAGCTCAGAAATTTTTCTTGACATGAAAATTCCTCAAATGCGGATCTGTGATCGAACCAATTGGTCTTGATGGATTTGTTCCCATTAGCAGATTTAAACCTGCTTTCACTCTGCATCTAAACATATGAAACTTTATTAGATATTAGAACAATGAAAAATTAAGTAATTAGATTTAGCCGAAAATTGTTGATAAGTACTACTTTTCTGTACACTGTTAAACATGCTATGAATTTGAATATTCATCAGTAATCCTAACTTCCTATCTCGATTACATCTTCTATTACAATCTATTAGATAAATGAGGAACCAGAACTATTATGCTGACATAGAAAAAAGAAGCTTTTTATGTCTACGGACTCCATTAATAACAGCACAGCTAATAGGAAGAGTGGCTAAGAAAGCTAAACAACTCAAATAGATGCTAGTGATCAAACTGAAAAGAAGAAATAGTGTCCAACTACCTTATGGAAAAAACATCAAAGTATCGAATTTACTAGAGAAAATTAGCAGTGGGCAAGATGTAGGTTAATTAAAATAATACCAAGGAAAAAATGGTGCTTGTCATTTCTACATTCAATGCAAATGTCTCATTTATCATCAGCACAGCATCACTTTGCATGTATAGGGGAGCTCCTCTTCGTATGAAGCTCCTGATAAACTTCAGAAATTCCAAGTTGTAATGTTGTTCTCTTTATTATCAAAATATTTAACGTTCCTACAAACATAACTAGCTAACTTCACCACTCAAATGGGATACAGGACGACGACGACGACAGGCCACCCTGGCTAGTCAATTGTCAAATAGAGCCCTGATTTTGGGTAACCCAAACATCAACGAACCGTTTATCTCAATATGCAAAAAGAGAACGGCCAACAACAGACCCTATCACCAAACTCCTAGGGTGACCATGTAACCAAGAACAAAGGCAAAACATTTATGTTCAGTGAATTAGAAGAATTGGCATCAAAAAGTAATGAGAAATTGGGGTGAACATCAATCCAAAACTAAGCAGCTAGACTTTCATTAGAAGGTGTGAAAACCATAAATCAGCACTTGGAAACAAGGGTTCGCACTGGAGGAGGAATTATAAGCAGCAACAAACGATTGAAAGGGGCATATCTCATTAAACAGCATTTGGAAAACATGGTCCTCGATTAAATAGACTGTGGAGAGGGGAGCTTAAAATGGGTTCTGAAACAATTAAATTGAGTTCTCAGGTCAAAACAAACTAGTTAAATCAGGACCTTTCAAAGATCAAGTCCGCGACCTTATCGAGGAAAAAGGAAAACCACGATCTCCGTCTTGAAGACTGCGATTTCAACAAATATCGCACAGTATTGGATCATCAACCTTTCCCCAAGCCTTAATTTTTCGCAACCAAAAGATCTAATTTTTCCGTCCCATTCAATCGTTAAAGAAAATAATATTACAACAGCAGGCATCTTTTGAAGCAGCATACATTCAAAAACACAAACAAATAAAATAAAATTTTTGCAAAATCCGGAAAAATAAACCACTTCGACCAACACATCCAGAAAATCCCCTAGATATCGAATCTTTGAGGCCTGTCGAAGACAGACATCGTGACCTAAAAAGTAGTGCGCATCAGAGACATTACCAGCGATCCCAGCGTTGCGAGCGAGTACAGTCGCTAGAAAGAAGCCATGCCCATGGGCGGATCTTGCCGGCAACAAGGGAGAGCGAGGGCGGGAGAATGGTGAATGCTTTCGGCACCCCGCACTCGCGCACACACGCGCAGTTGCTTTCAAATTTGGGGAGGGCGGAAATGGGCTTCAATCGCGGATCGAGAATAATGGGCCGAATGAGGCCCATGGACACGCACGCAGAGGCCTAATAAACTCATTTTAGCCATTTATGGTATGGATGCTTAAAAAAGAGGAAAAGAAAAGGAAGGGGGAGCATGGGGGCAAATGAATTGAACGTACGTTTATGAACAAATATTTAACTTGATAGGAGTTTATTTATATTTCATTCAATACATCTAAGATAAATTAAATTAATAAATTTAAATAATTAATTAAATTAAATCAATAAATTTACATGTTCATTGCACTGCAGCAAAAGAGGAAATTCGACACTCTAACGGTCTCATACGATCGGCCCATGACTATTTATGAGGAGGTAAATCGGGAGCTACAGTTGGCTACTACGGAGGAGGACATTGCCTCAGCTTCATCGAGATTTGACATTTGCCCACTATAGTAAGTATGTCCTACAATAACCAACTCAATCATACCGCCGGGGCATGTTCAGTTCATTCATTTTAACAAAAGGTGAAATCAGTCACCCCCAATGGCCCCACACAATCGACCCCATGACCATCTGTGAGAGGATAAATTGGGAAGCTGCAATTAGCCACTACGAGGAAAGACATTGTATCGGCTTCATCGAGATTCGACCTTGCCCACTATAGTAAATCTGCCCTACAGTAACCAACTCAAGCATGCCCCAGAAGTTATGTTCAGTTCATTCATTTCAACAAAAGATGAAATCCACCAACAGCCCCACACGATTGTGATTGTGAACAACATTATTCATGAACAATATTCATCAATAAAACTCTTATCAAAAATATTAAATAAATATATAAATTTATATTATCAAATTCAATAATCAATCAGTTAAGTTTAAAATAAAAAAATAAATAATATGATAAGTGTTTAAAATAAAAAAATAAAATAATATAATAAATTTAAATTGAGAGTTTGATAATATCTAAATGAATTAAGTTCAAATTTATAAAAAAAAATTAACTTAAGCTTAAATAATCATTTCAATAACATAGCTCATTTTAAATTTGATTTAATTTAATTTGATTATCTTATCAAATAAATTTAAATATTATAAAATTTGACTCCATGAAGAAAGTAAAAAGGTGTTAAGTTGCAAGGGTGCAAATATAGTCCCACATCTAAAGTACATAAAAAAGATCATGGGGTTAAAAGGATGGAAAGTATCTCCATTGACATGAGACCTTTTGGAGAGAGCCCAAGAACAAAGTTATGAGGGCTTAGGCCCAAAGTGGACAATATCATACTATTGTGGAGATATTTTGATTCAATCGATACTAACAAATGGTATCAGAGCGAGATCGCTCTTCACCAGACTAACCGCCAGATGAGTCATGATCCAGATCTAACCATATGGTTTAAACCTTAAACAAAGGAAGTGGGTGCTCCCGTGTCTGAATCAAGAGGACCAAACACTAGGTGAGAAGTCCTAGTAGGTCGAGTGGACCGAGAGGGGGGGCCTGGTCCTTTGTTTGAGGGGGGATTGTTGGGTTGCAAGGGTGCAAACATAGTCCCACATCTAAAGTACATGGAAAAGATTATAGAGTTAAAAAGATGGAAAATATCTTCATTGACATGAGGCCTTTTGGGGATAGCTCAAGAACAAAGTCACGAGGGTTTAGGTCCAAAATGAACAATATTATATCATTATGAAGATATTTTGATTCCATCAGTAAAGCTACCATGTCTGTATTATTTTTGGTGGAGACGTCGATTTCTTTGTTTACAAGGAAAGAACAATAAATATTTGTCAAAAGGTCGTCTCGTATTTTAAAAAATATATACATAAAAAGGCACTTAATTCTATTTTTTATGTTAAAAATATTTTTATTTTAATATTATTATAATAGTTTTTGACTAAAACTATATACGCGTAATAAATTTTTATCGAAATTATTATAAATTGTTTACCATGCGTCCTCCTAAATTCTAACACAAACTGTTACAAGATGATCAAATTGGTCTAAGTTGATAAAAAAATATTCTAATTTAGTAAAATTGTTTCTAGTATTTTTTGCTAAAAATTATCACAATGTTCTTATGCTCCTAAATCTAAATCCTAAAATTGCTCTAATGTTAATTAAAATTTTTCTAATATTGATTAAAATTATTCTAAATTAGTTAAAATTGCTCCTAATTGGTCGACATTACTTTAACTTGGTAAAAAAAAATTTATAACACCATGTAATAGTTTTGATCAGAGGAGTAATTTTGATCAAGTTGAAATAATTTTAATCAATTTAGAATAATTTTAATTAATATGGAGTAATTTTTTTAAGGTTTAGGTTGGTAAGTATATTATAGTAATTTTAAATAAAACTATACACATTATAAATTATTATATATATATATATATAGATATAGTAATTTTAATCGAATTATTATACTTGTATTTTATTGAGGTTTTTTTTTATAAAAAATAAGATGAGAAGCTCCTAATTCATATTTTTTAAAATATAGGGCGCGCACATATCCCTTTTAATTTTTTATAATAAAAAATAATAGTGCCTTTTTAATTTTGCAGAAAAAGGTATAATTTTATATTTTATATAATCCAAGTGTTCGAGTTTAGTCCGATTAATATCGGAGGTAGACAATTGTCTCTTAATTTATCTATCAAATAATTATTTGGTTACTATATATCAATAGCATTCTTATTTAGAGATTAATCATTTATTGAATTTTTATGGTATTTTAACGAATTGCATTTGTAAATTTCGGTAATACCTTGAATCAAGTATCCAATTTCATAATACCCAAATTATTAGAACGGCCAAATGAGTCAATTAATAGCAAAGCGGACTAACTCGTCAGAAACTTATCATATGGCGGGGTAGGACGGACAAATCCATCAACTTAATTGGCGGGCTAAAAAATTTTCAATCCAATCCAATTTAAGATTGGTTATGAGTTAGGCGCAGGGGCAGAGGCATGAGGGGGGCAGGTAGGAGCCACCGCCCCCCCCCCCCCCCCCCCCCCCCAGCTTTTTGATTTTCATTAAGTTTGTCTTTATAAAAAAAATTTTTAATTGGAACGCCCCCCCCCCCCCCATCGAACGCCTGCCCCCCTTTGTCCAGACTCCAGCCCAATGTATTTCAACTATCTCTGAAGTGTATCAGATTCTGTCAAAGATCGAAAAGTCAGTAACTTATTATCTTCTTGATAGGTTGATTCAACTTATTTTGACTCTTCCAGTTTCAACCGCAACATCTGAACGTGCATTTTCAACATGAAGATCGTGAAAAATAGGCTTTGGAATAAAATGAAAGATGATTTTTTATCTAGTTCTTTGATGATGTATATTGAGAGAGATATTGCTCGTAGTTTTGATGTTGATTCTCTCATAGATGAATTTCAGGAGATGAAAAAATGAAGAACAAAGTTTCGATTGTGTTAAATGTAATCATGTTTAGTATGAATATTTTTGTTTATTATTATTATTTGTTCAAAATGTTTTTTTTAAATAAATTACTAATCTTTTAATATATTTATTTTAAAATTAATAATTAATTATTAAATATTTAAAATGTGGCCCCCCTCTCGTGGAAACCTGCCTCTGCCCCTGGTTAGGCGAGTCAACCCACGGGCCTGTTAAAAAATAAAAAAATATAGAAAATATTAAAATTTTTAAGTTTGAATTGTAGTTTAAACGAGTCAAGTTGAAAATTTTATGTTTGCATTGCGGTTTAGATGGGTCAAACCTATTAATTCATTGAATTTTCTCTTTTAATTTTAAATTTTGAAAAAATAAATAAATTTTCTCAACCCATGGGTCAACCCAAGCGGGTCGCAGACCTAAGCGAGTCGACCCACGTGAACTCACCTTACAATGAGTTGATAAAATTTCAACCCAACCTGTTTAAATTGTTCAGCGGGACAAACCAACCTGACTGACCTAACCCAAATTGGTGACTCTACAAATTGTATACCAAATTCTTGAAATGCCCCCTCATTTTTCTCTCTAGGTCTATTAATGAATTTTGTTTGAAATTAGTTGATGGGCTTAGAAAACTCTGAATCACTTAAAATCAAAATCAAGATAATCTTGTAAATCATATATTTTGGATTTGAATTCAATAGCATAAATTGAGAATAGTAAAATTTTTAAACTTGTAAAAGCTCAAAAAAATTTATCACAACAAGTTTATTAAAATGCCTAGGATAATTATACTCACTAATGGACACCATTAATAGGTTTTAATACTCCTTTTATTAAAAAAATATTAAATTTTTAAATTTTTGGATAATGTAAATCTATCAGTTTCGTCCAAAACTGATTGATGAACATAAAGAACTTTAAATTATTTTAAATCAAAATCAATATACTTTTGAAAATATTTTTAATACATCTATGCCCTCATATCTAAATTTGATATCATAAATTGAGAGTATTAGTTTTTTGAATTGGTACTTCAAAAATATAAAGATGTATTCTCAATTTATACTATTAAATTTAGATTTGATGACATAGATATATTAATGTGAATTTGGAGAGATTTCGGTTCATCAGTTAATTTCAAACGAAATTGATTGATAGATTTATAAAAGACGACAGATTGAAAGAGAAGAGATATTTATACATGATTTAAATATTATACAAGTTGAGTATGTAATTTAAATAATATTTAAATTTGCATAGTTTAATAAAAGACGATACTGATTGAAGGCTCCTATGAAAATTCCTACAAATACGTCGAGAGAGAATAGGTATTCCTATAATAGAATATGATATATGATTTAAGGTATAATGAAAGTTGAATATCGAAATTTGTGCGATTCAATAAAATTAAATGCCATTTTTTCTTAAATTTCTATTCATTTTGAAATTTATACTTTCAAATCGGATTAAACTAAACTAAACTAAAATTAAAATAAATTTTATTGGCAAATTTAAAGTGAAGTAATTTAATATAATTTTTCAGATAAGATCAGATCAGTACTTGACGTGATTAGGCAGGAAGGCAGGAAGGCAGGAAGGCAGGAAGGCAGGAATAAGAAGACATGCATGTATGTCTCCACCAACGAACGTGATCTCCTGCCGAATCGATTGCTTCTTTTGCCAATTTCTGCCTAATTACAAAGCCACAACTTAACAACCCACCCCGCCACGTGGCAACATGATTAATCACCACCTGTCCACGAGCATGATGCAGCGATAAAACGTTTAAAACGTTGATTGTTAAATAAGAAATTATTCGTAATTTTTAAATTTATCCGATGGACGAACTAGATTGTTAAATGAGGAGCCATGAGAGACGATCTTTATTTTACAACTAGATCGCAAGCATTTACCACCGACAAACTGCAATTTCATGATTGTTAAAACACAATTTCACAATCCTCTAGTCATGATTTCAAGATTGCAATTTCGTACCACCTAGCTTTGAAGAGTTTGCGGTGGTCACAATTTCACAATCGTTGGATTACCACGAGCTACCATAGTTCTTGTTCCTGTTAGGAAAAAAATCTTTAGAATGATCTTGTTCTATAGAAAATTTTCACTGATCATATTGTAAATCAAGAAGCACGACATAGGACAACAAGAAATATGTTCTATTTCTGCATAAAGGTAGAATCCGCCACCCCACGACATAGAACCTCACACGATCGGTCCCACGACCATCTGTGCGGAGGTAAATCGAGAAGCTGTAGTTGGCTATGATGGAGAAGGACATTGTGTGTCTCGGCTTCGTTAAAATTCAAATCCTTGTCCATTTCTGCAACTCTGCTCCGTCATAACCAACTTAGCTATGCTCCGGGTCTCACACGGTCGGTCTCACGATCATCTGTGATGAGGTAAATTGAAAAGTTGTAGTTGGTCACGACGGAAAAAGGCATTGTGTGTCTCAGTTTCTCCGAAATTCAAACCCTTATCCATTTCTACAACTCTGTTCCATCGTAATCAACTCAGCTATGCCACAGTAGTAAGAGAAAAATAATCTGAGTAAACTTTTTATAGTGGTTTTATTTGTTGTTAAGGACACTCAAATCCAAAACATCAGACAATATATGTCTCCATGTTTACTACTTGAGACAAATCACTTCGACAAAAAATATCTTCTATGATAAATATGAAAGGGGTATGCATTTTTAATATTTTTAAAGTTGAGTATTGTAAATTGGCCAACTATTTATTTTTATAGAAATATTAGTTAATTAACTATCAATTAGGTGGGAAATTATTTCAAAGTCGTTGTTTGAAGTAGTTGCGTGATACGAGTTATTAGGCACAACTTCATTTTAACCACATATTTTAACTTATTCTTAAAAGTATCCCTGTAGTTTCATTTTGCCTTACAATCTTATTAAGTACCGTCGAAGCACAGGGATAAAGTGATAATATTAAAATGATAAAGAGCTTTTGTAAAAGAGTTAAAAAAAATAGGGAGTAAAATGAAATTTCGTCGAGTTGCTATATAATTCGCTCGAAGGCCCAAAGTTAGAGCGAAGACGAAGAGTCCGCTGCCTGCTC
The DNA here is from genome assembly GCF_044706935.1 of Curcuma longa. Taxonomy (NCBI): domain Eukaryota; kingdom Viridiplantae; phylum Streptophyta; class Magnoliopsida; order Zingiberales; family Zingiberaceae; genus Curcuma; species Curcuma longa. The sequence goes on from NC_133875.1 coordinate 1,579,288, forward strand.
CCGTTCCGGCCACTGCTGCTCCATGGGCTTCACCGTCACGAAGACTTCCGAGGGCTACGTCCGGCCGGCGGAGCCGACGCCTCCGGGATCGCTGGCGCTCGACTGGATCGGACGATACCCGACCCACCGCGGCCTCGTCGACTCCCTCCAAATCTACAAGCACGGCCAGAACCCCGCCGAGGTCATCCGCGAGGCGCTGGGCAGGGCCCTGGTCCCGTACTACCCGATCGCCGGCAGGATCGTGCAGCCGGAAGGCTGCGAGCCCCGGATCGAGTGCACCGGAGAGGGCGTCTGGTTCGTGGCAGCCTCCGCCAACTGCAGCCTCGCCGACGTCAACTATCTGGAGCGCCCCATGATGCTCGGGCAGGACGACATCCTACCCTACACCGAGCTCGAGACCAGCCCTGCCAATACCTTGATGATGATTCAGGTAAGCAATAGAAATTGAATAAGCTGAAATCTTTGTTTGATTCACTTGAATGCTCCAGATCTGTTACTAGTTTGCTTCTCAAATCGATCTGTTGTTAGATAGATTCAAACCCCTGGTCTTGTCTTTAGTTCTAGATCTGGAAGCAAGAAGGACTTCGATTGGGTCAAAGCTCATTACTCATCCTAAATTTCAATCTAGGTTACATTGTTTACCTTTAATGATTGTGAGAACTGTCATAATCTGCTGAAACAGTGGTTATCCACCACCGGAACATTGAACACTAAGGTTTTTGAAGAAATGACAAGAACAGTAGAACTCAGCTGGCTTGATGACTAGCTTGTTCTTTTCTTCCTCAACGAACCATTAGTTCTGTTGAACAAACCATCTAAGTTCAACCTTGTAGTCTTAATTGAGTGATTATCCAAATCATCCAACTTCTCTAATATATCATCAAGATTTACTTGTAAATATCTCCTGTGTTTGGAATTTTGTTTTAGCTCTAAATCAACTTAGTTTCTGCATTCAAATTCAGACATTCTCTTTGCCAGAACAAGAGCTAGAGTATTTCCAACTAATATAGCAGACTCAAATAGTTGAAACTCATGTCATGTTCTTGTCCAACTTATGCTCATCTTCTTCAACAATAGTCCACATTGATACTAGAAAAGAAATCAGACCAGGGTTACATTAATTTATTTTTGTCTCAATCATGGAGATTACCATTTGTGTAACTAGCTCTCTTAGCTTTAAGCATGACTTAGCATCATCATAGAGGATGATAGGATCAGTTGGATATTGCAATGCTCTGCTCCTAAGTAACTTTGTTGCTTACATTAAAACAATAGGTTACTGAGTTCACATGTGGTGGGTTCCTCATCGGTCTGAGGTTCAACCACGCATCCTCCGATGGCTTAGGATCGGCACAAGTCATTTCCGCCATCGGTGAACTTGCTCGAGGGCTTCCAGAGCCGACCATCAAGCCGGTATGGAACCGGGACAGCTATCCCAATCCAAAGATCAAACCTGCTCCACTCCCTGACTTGCCCAAGTTGGCCCTGGAGTACTCTGCAGTGGACTTCCCCACTCACTACATCAACCAACTGAAGAAACAGTACATGGAGCACAGCAATGGCAAATGGTGTTCGACCTTCGACATCATAATTGCCAAGGTCTGGCAATGCCGCACCAGGGCTATTTATTCAGACCCTGATGTCAATATCCGCATGTGTTTCTTCGCGAGCTCTCGCCATATTCTGAAGATCGAAAAGGGCTACTATGGCAACTCAATCTTTCCTGTGAAAGTATCAACGACGAGCGGGAAGGTTAACAACTTGTCGGTCGTCGAGATTGTGGACTTGATCAAGGAGGCCAAGGACCAGATGGCAGTCGAAGTCTTGAAGTGGGCTAACGATGAGTTTGAGGTTGATCCCTTCAGTATGACATTCAACTACGAAACCATATATGTTTCTGATTGGACTAAGCTGGGGTTCTCAGAAGTGGACTATGGATGGGGGACTCCGATGTATTATGGTCCATTCACTAACAACGACTACATTGCTTCCTGCATTCTCTTGAAGGCACCCGCGCCATTTGAGGGTGCCCGGCTGATAGCCAGATGTGTCTCCAAGGAGCACATTGATGCATTCAATGAGCGAGTTAACCGATTCGACTAAAGAAGTTTCGATAGAGAAAAAAGTCGCATACTTGTATGATTATCATGAGACACTCAAACTTTTATTCATGTTTCTTGGTTGTGGAATAAATTATTCTGTCATTTCTATAGTTTTTGTCATAATATTGGTGCCTGTTGTATTGAATGGAATTAGCACTTCCCTTTTCTTGAAAAAAAAATTATCTCAACATATTTCTTATTCTAAACCGTGTTAACGTAAATCAACTCAATAATTTATTTTTAGTTCAATTTGATCAAAATTATTATACATGGAGCACTGTTATACTAAAATATAAATTGCTTTAGTTTAGTTAAAATCATGTTAAAACTGTTGTAGCAATTATTATATAGCGGCTACAAAGATGTAGCTGTTATGTTATATGTGTTATGTTATATGAAGTTAAATGTTGGACTATGAATCGAACATATAAGTAGAAGATGAGAATGTTAAGGTGGATATGTATTTTGAAAAACTATATTTAAGATAATATGGATATATATGTAGACAATATTCTAATTTAAATGATGTGAAACCATAACAAATATATACGATTTATTAATCAAGGATAATCGATGAGGCTAACTAGGATTTATCATTAATCAAGGAAGAGAGAAACTAACTAAAGATGATTTGATTAACAAGTCACTTAGTAGGATAAAAGTTTGATTATTATTGTTGACCAAATTAAAATGATCTTGATTAAGTTTGAATAATTTTGACTACGTTGGTAAAAGAGTATTTTGTTTGATCAAGTTAGAGTAATTTTGCTCTATGTTGTAGTAGTTATAAGTTATGATTGTAGCTGCTATAACAATACTGAATAAGAGTATTTTTGAAATGAAAAATATGTTGAGGTGTTGATTTGACTTTTTAAACATAGACCGAGTCATCCGCTGGCAACATTGATTTCGTTGATTAATTGCGAAAGCCGAAAATAATCTTCTAAAAATTATTATTTTAAAAAAATACTAAGAAATAAAAAAATAAATGACACTGTCAAACATATTATTAAGTCAAAAATTTCTCTCTAAACATCAACTAAATAGACACTTATATAGCCAAAAACCTTATGATGCAAAAAAAAGAAAAAAATCCTAATAAAAAGAGAAAAAAATCTTAACAGATTCTAAATCCTAAAAACAAACCCAAAATATAAAAAATAAAAATTATCAAAAATACTCTAAATACTAAAAAAATTAAAAAATTATCAATAAATAAAAATTATTAAAAATAGTAATAAAATTTTTTGAATCCTCCTGCATCACTGAGTTTTTGGAAATCCCTCATTGGGTCGAGTTGCTAGGATCACTAAGTGAAGTTAGCTATCACCAAATTGATTCGGAGCTCTCCAAATTAGCTATACATTCGAGAAATGTGACATTTAAATGAACTTGAATTGAATTGTGTTGTTATAAAAACAAATGCAAATGATTTGTTAAGAGTTGTCAACTCACAAGTGTAAAGCACTCAGCAAAGCAATTAAAAAAACTAAGGCTTGAATCTCAAATGAGATGAATATTCTAGAAGTCAATTCTGAGTGTGCATAAGTTATACTTTAGATTTACTCAGAAGAAGAAAAGATCGTCTACCTCCACAATTATCAAAAAAGAAAAAGAAATGGCATTTTGTGAAGGTCAATAGCTGGGCAAATCTCCTTTGGCAGAGGTCTCATAGCTGCACTGCAATGCCGCAAATAGTGAGCTCTCAGCCTCTGCCAAAGAAGAGACTGCCCAGCGATGCACCGCCACTTTGTGTCTTCGATATCTAACTCCGCCTCGACGACATTCCAGGGCCGGTTCATCTCCCTACTTATAGCCAGTCCTACCACATGAAACTTCAGCAGCATATCTGCAGCATAATTCCTTGCACTACTGGTGAGTTCTCTGAAACATGTTCGGTTATGTTTACTACCAGCATATTCTTCCAAAGCTACTTTGATTTCTCACTTTTCACAATCCGATTTACCGGAAAGAATGTCGAGCTTATTCGAAGCTCAGATGTAGCTTTGTTGATGTGAATAAAAGGGATGGATATGCCATAGCAGCGAAATCGAATAATCCCTCACATACAAAGCTTTGTACAGATTCCATGAGAATCAATCTCTGGACCATCTCCATGTTTCTTACTTAACAATTTAGTTTGGATTCTGTCTATCCTCGCAATTCCACTCAAATCTTTGTTCCGAAATCAGAATTCAGTATCCCGAAATACGTACTTCGGGTAAAATTATCGGTAAGGTTAAACCCACTCGGAAATCCTAACAGTATAATGTTCTACCATTGGATGTATACTAGGCTATACAAGGGGACTTGCATACCGTTCGAATCACAACCATGCTAAATTTCACTTAATTCTCTGGACTACTTCCCTAAGTGAGATCGTAACTAGCCAGGTCTAGAGACTCGAAGACTTCTATATTCGTTACGTTTTATCTGTAACAAATTGACATCATCTATAGAAGGTGCTACTCATGGCGATAATATAAGAAGCAAGAGACACCTAACTCGACTTAGAGATTCTCCCTTGCAAATGAAGAGGTTAGTTTCGGGACGGTGGTAATATAAAGAGACACACGAGGCAATGTGTGACGGGAAGAATGTTCGATATGTCGTGAAGGAAAAGAAAAGGGAATAGCTGCAAATGTAGGAGAGATAGATGATGCAAGAGGAAAGTATACACCTAATGAATTTGAATAGTGAAGGAAGAGGGAAAAGAGTTCAAATCACAATCCTCTTCCTCTCCGAATGTATCCAAAGATAATTTTGGTTGCATTGTCAACTACCCTAGACCAATGTGGAGAATGTTGATGCTCGACCTAAGTCCCGGTCAGGTGGTCATTGTTGATTCTCGCAAAAGAACCAAAGTCCACAAGGACATAACATCATACTCTTCCCTAGTCATGTTAGTCATTGTATTTCTTCAACAAAACCTAATTTGTCGAGACGCCCGCATTGCATAATGTTCTTCTTCCACACACACAATAAAGTTTTTCCGGGCGCCTGCTTCTCTTATCATTAAGAGACTCATTTATCTTATGATTATGATTATTATTATTATATATCACATAAATTATAAATATTATATGATTAACGAGTCGAATTCGAACTAAACTCGTTTAACTTTTAAATGAATTATTTTCGAACCAAACTCGAGTCATTCACAAATTATTTAATTTCATTACAAACTGAACTCGAACTTAAGAATTAAAACTTGACCGAACTCGAGCCGAGCATGAGCTTAGGGAAAAACCAACTGAGCCGAGCTCGAACCTTACGGTTCGAGTTAGTTTGATTCGATTACACCCCTACATATTATTTAATTTAGTAAACAATTGAAAGAAAAGAAACCTTTTCAAGAATCTAAACAAATAATTAACCAAATTACATTGACATATTTTATCACTTCTAATGCATCAAAAAGAAGGGAAAAAAACAATAGTAGCACTAGATCAATAAAACACCAGCAACATATGAAATAACCCACCTTCAAACATACTGCCATTCCAAAAGTCGACAAGTATTATGCATAAGAAAAAGAAAGTAAATGTGAATTTGATATTCAAACTCTTTGACTTTCTAATTCATGCTTGCTTCATGACTTGTACTTTTGAGGTGTCCAAGTTTGACAAGTTAAACAGATACAGGTTAAGATTCCTGATAAATTTAACTTATGCCAGAGAGATCTTAAATATAAACATAAAATAACCTCCAAAGTAAACAGTTTGCTATACTCTAATAAAACACACACTTCAAAATTACAATGATCATTCTAATTCAAAACATAGTAAAGCCTAAGTCACAATTGTGATATCGAATAACAAGCAAATTTGCAGTTACAAGCATTAAGATAACAAGAGCTCAGTTTTTATCCATGTTCAGGTGCAGGATGAGTAATTTGGAAAGGAATAATGAACTCAAATATTACACATGAAGAACTAAAATAATGCATCACAAAGAGAAAGCAGCTTTTGGAAGGCATCGAGATTACTAACTTGAACAGCAACCAAGTTTTTTCAGGGCAGAAGAATCATCCTTCACATTTATTGTTTCGCCTTTACTTGGTACAGAAGAGGATGTATCATCACCTGCCTCGACTGCCTTCTTGCTGACAATGCTGTAAATCTGAGCCAAGACCTCTTGAAATGCCAAGTCAACGTTTGTTGCATCTAGTGCAGAGGTTTCCATGAAATACAATGATTCATTCTCAGCGTAAGCCTTGCTGTCTTCAGTAGGAACGGCAACAAGATGGCGGAGGTCTGACTTATTCCCAATCAGCATCACCACTATGTTGGGATCAGTGTGATCCCTCAACTCCCTCAGCCAACGGGCAACACTATCAAATGTAGCACGTCGAGTGACATCATACACGAGCAATGCGCCAACTGCCCCTCGATAGTAAGCACTTGTTATTGCACGATACCTGCAATTGTCGATCAAATTATGTAACGAAAGAACATTCTCTCATTCAGAAATGTACCAAGTAATGCTTTATATAGATTTCAATTTGTGTAGTTGAAACAAAACCTCAAATTTCTTGGAGTATTCTCATTGTTTTGCAAAAAACATCCTTCATTTTATATGTAAAACAGCTGGAAAAGGGGTACTTCATTTGTTCATGGTTCTCTACATTCTTTTAACCTAATCTATTTTGAAGGTTGAAGATGCTGATGGCTGCTTGTTCTCCACAAGAATAATTTGTTAAATGCCTGTAACTGATAGAGGTCAAGGACTGCTCTTCGTCCTCTCCCCTTCTGTCCCCAAATTATTCCTATTCAGTGTGCTTAGACCAATGTTAGACTTGGGAAAGAATATCTATCGTGCTTTGTTAGAAATGAGGACGCAAGGATTTGTTAGAAAAAAAGGTTTAAATTTAGGATACAGATATGAGGACATGATTAATCTTAAAAATTTAAATACTAATATTAATCTAATTATGGCTAAAATTAATCGATTAAATTAATAATATAAATTAAGTATAAGAAATATAAGTTTCTTATATTATAAAATTACAAGTATATGTTATAATAAGTTTTATAACTTATGCTTAAGTTATATAAGTATATATGATAAGTCAAGTTTATAACTTAGGTATATATGCTTACAATTTAAAATAGCTACGATTATGTTAGTTAACCTAAACCTAAAGTTTTTATTTGTTCAGCACCAGTGGAAGATGTTGTCGTACTCATACGATGCTGAGCTTCTCTTCCTTTCCATGGCATGATCTCAGCATTGCTTGTCACTGACAATGGTAGGTAAGCTTCCTCCCTCTCCTCTCGTTCTTGTAGAAGGGCTGACTGCTTGGAAATTGATTTTCATACCTATATTTGTGTTGTGGTGTGTTAACACCAGTACACGAGATGTGATTAGTCCGTGTATGCACCCAAGTATATCTCAAATGTCAGAAGACTTGTGGTATATCTCAAATAGTAATGCACCCAAGTATGACAATTAAAACAATGTATTTCTCTTGGCAAATTTCCTAAAAGTCACACCCATGATCGAGATTCTCCTAATAGACACCCAAATTTCATCTCTTCCCAAAGGGTGCTCTTGCCTTTCTTTTTCAGATACCCAAAATACGTTAATGTTAAGAACTTTATTTTTTTTTAGTTCTAGATTTTTTTACAACTAAAATTTTATTATTTTAGACAAATAAGAGTATCATTGAATTCATGAGTGTGAGATCTACTTGGAAAAGGAATTTGTTTTTCTGAAATGGGTTATTTTAGGCGATCAAGGTGGTTTCGATCAAATCATCTTAATGGTGTTGTATAAAATTCATATTTAGCATGTAGGTGCTTATAGGAATGCTTTGATTCTAGTTGTGGTCCTACCTTTGCATTTTTGACATAATTGGGCTGGTTGAATTGGTTTAAGTCAATCCACCTTAATGGCTTCTTTATGCATGACTTACAAAAGTAAAAGCATGAATGTGATCCTAGGATGACACTGATTCCAATTGTGGTATTAACTTTGCATTATGACATGTTTAAATATATCAAGATGGTCTGGCTCACACTAATCAACTGACCTTAATGACCTTCATGTGCATGAAATAAAACATAGACATGAAATAAAACTCAGACCTCCTGCTTCAGTACCATGTTTTAAAAAAAAATTGACTATCTAATTATGAACCAATTTATACATTTATATGGACCACTGCGCTTGTCCATATGGGAACAAAGCGCGTGTAGCCTCTTAGCTTCAACAATAGGAATACTGGTTTGCTTGAAGACTTGGATTTTTATCAACTTAATGCATACTATTACATAACTCAAGTTCTAAGATCTAACCAATCAATCAGTTGATTTAAATCAACAGAAACTGCTAAGATTTTACTACATATTTTTTTCAAACTTTTACTGAACAAAATGCTATCGCCAAAACAAATATAAGACTACAGTAATCATCACTCAGAACTTAAAAGGAAGTTGAATGTCTTTTAGCTTTTGTTTTTCTAAAAAGAGGAAGTCAAATCTAACATGAAAATTGTTGAGATAGTTAATTTATTTGATTCCACAAATCAGATGAAATTGTCGACTTCTAGCTGCCGTATTGGCATAGCCTACTCCAGAATTCCCAGATCCTAGATCGCTTAACACAGGGGACCGAAACCGCTACCCAAGAAACAGATCGGCATCCCAACGAAGTCACTCCCTGAAAGAAAACCCTAAAAACTCTAGAAAAAAAGGAAGGGGGAAGAGTGAAAATGGGTACCTTTCCTGGCCGGCGGTGTCCCAAATCTGGGCCTTGAGGACCTTGGAGTCGACGGTGACGCTTCGAGTGGCGAACTCCACGCCGATGGTGGACTTGGACTCGAGGTTGAACTCGTTGCGGGTGAAGCGGGAGAGGAGGTTGGACTTGCCGACCCCGGAGTCCCCGATGAGCACCAGCTTGAACAGGTAGTCGTAGTCGTCCTCCGCGCGATACCCGGCCATTTCTGCCCTCCTTCCTCCTCCCAACCGGCTCGCTCTCGATCAAGGCGAGGTTTCGGCGGATTCGACTAGTAGAAGAAAGGGCGAGGGAAGAACAGGCGAGAGAGAGAGAGAGAGAGAGAGAGAGAGAGAGAGAGGGACGGCGAGAGGTCGAAGATGGAAGCGTCGTGGGGTAATCAAAGTGGACCAAGCAAACGCGTACCCGACGGTTTTACCCAGATACGAAGTTGGACGTTATGTTGACTATTTTGACCTCCACGATTGCAGAATGTTCTTTAGAAATATCCAAATTCCGCGTCTTTTAAACCCGACCCGACAGTGGAATTTTAATAAAATTCCCTTCAGCAGCAAAAAAAAAAATAAATAAATTACCACTTCACATCTCACATAATCAATTTTATAATTATTTATGAAAAAATAAATTAAAAAATTATAATTGATCATGGTAATTCGATCCTTATCTAATTAAATTATATATCGATTTCTTTAAATTATCTCACAAATTAAATTAATTTTTTGTAAATTTAAAGAATTCATAATATTATTATACAATTATCACAGATAATGATTGAGACCATCCAATGGATTTTAAAAATATCAGATTCGACACTCATTTACAGTGTGTTACATGGGTTTCAACTACAATATAATGCACAGATTTCAAAAATTTAAATAATAAATCTAATGCAAGGATAATTTCCCTCGGATGGTAGTGAATGAGAGAAAATTAAGGGGTAATTTATTCAAAAAATTACAGCTGATCACTATTGAAAAGGATATTGTCTCGGATGCAGGTGGATCTCACTTTCATACTTTTGTCTTTCATACTATCATTTCATGTTAATTTTTTATGTAATAAATCATTATCTGAAAATTAATTGCTTGAATAAGTCACTAATTTTTTTATTTATTAAAATTTCCAAGAAATATTATAAACTAAATTAATCATTCTCATAATTACCTCGCAAATTAAATTAATTATTTCATAAGATAATATTATTATATAGTTATAATAAAAGAGTTCATCAATATTACTCATTCAACGGTCATGTCCTCTAATAACTAATTCAATTAGACATCTGAAGTCTCAACCAAAACACACTATCAGAAATTTTCCTCAATAATAAGATGACAAGTCTAAAAACACTGACCGCTTGAATGAACCACTCGTGAATACTTCTCGATTTACCTTGATAATTGACAAAAATCTTCTTAGAAATCAAATTTATCACCTTCAAAATTAATCAAGATCGTAAGAATTGAATATCTAAATTATAAAAAAAAACACGGCACTTCCATATTAATATAGTATATCAGAAGATATCATTTTTCATACAACACTTCATTTTACAACTCAAATCCAAGGGTTTTAACAAACAACTCAAGCTTTCTATAAGATCTCAGCTATTTGCTTAAGCTCTAGAGCATGGGATTCGATTGCAAAATCACTTCCGCAAACGAATTTGTATTTCAAATTTACATTCAAAGACGAGAGCAATCCATTCATTTGGTGGATTTTCGTATCCATGTTCAGTTTAGACGCAAACAGAAGAACAACATCAAAGAAATGGCTGCTGCTATCTCTACATGGGTTACATATTGTTCAACTTCCATACACAAATGACAATAGTTTTCTACAAATCTATCCTATCGATCGCTGGGATTCTTATCCTTTGCATCATCTCTTGTTTGTCAACCCACAGATGAAGCACGATCTTTCTCTGCTATGTTGATCATGGCTTGCTCATATCTTACCGAAGAGATCGAGTGTGAGAGCGGCAGGATTTACGCGAGCCATTAACTTGGGAAGTCTCCATGTAGATCTTGCTCTTGTTTTTCAACTGATCATATCACACAAGAACTGTTAACCTCCTGAATTGTTAGTAAAAGCATCACTTCCTGAATCGCAAACACTTATTGTGTTTCACTTCTGTAATGGATGATGGGGGCTGACTGCTTTGTTTGGCTTGTTTCGCGGAAAGTTTCTCCATCGCACTGATAAATTTCTTTAGGTGTTTGATGTATTCGGGGTAAGTCTCTAAATTGCAGTGACCACCACCCTTGATCCACAATGGATCATACTTTTCTTTCGAAAGTTCCCACAAGCGTTTACCGTGAGTCCAGTCGACAATATCATCTGCAGTTCCCTGCGTAAAACAATGTCCGATAAGGAATTTCCACATCGAGATCATAAGCTTCTCGAATGAAAGAGCGAACAGAGTGCATTTGGACAGATTGAGAAAACCAGTTATGGAGTTGATCATGAGAATGGTGTGAGTCAAAAGACCGGGTATAAGATGGCGATCCAAATGGATATTAACAAATTACTCGCAAAAAAAGAGATCAAAACATGTTTATATTTACCCTCACATATATTCTACACTTTAAGATTGTAATAAGTGATCTATATTCCTAATTTTGGAAAGCTACTCAAAATGCCTTACAAGGGATGATCTAGGTGAATAGCTACTTGACAAGAGGATTCTTATGCTATTCGACTAACTAAATCTTGTCGAGAAAAAAAATAGACTAATGAGAGATCTAGCACTTCTTGCATGTCTATCTACTTCATTGTCTCATAATAGCGTAACAAGACCCTCATTTGCGAGTTTCATGAGTTAACTGAAAAATCAATAGAATCAAAATGGTATAATGATACACGGTTGCTCGATTCTCATATGCCACAGAAAACTAGACTAGTGGAAAATTTGCTGGGGAAAGAAAACTTACATGTATGACAAAAACTGGGCAGTTGACCAGTCGAATTTTGTCGATATTCTGCAAAAAAGAGACTTTACCTTAACAGCCAAATATATCGATTAGGAAAAACTAAGGAAAATGAAATTCAATTCCTTACTTTAAAGATATCAAACCAGAATGTCACTTTTACAGGATACAGAACTCGTATACCCGAGAGGATTGCGCTGTGGAGGACAACACCTCGCAGATTCTGTAATTGCAAAGCGAGGTGCAATGTTGGTCCGCTGCCAACAGACTGACCATATAAGATGAGCTCCTCTTGTTTTACGCCATACTCTTTCTTCAAGCAATCGTACACGGCTTCTATGTCGCAGTATGTATTGAATTCAGATGGCTTTTGCAAGGATGATGAAAGAAAAATATAGTCAGTTGACAAAGCTATGCCCATGATACTATATTTTGGTTTTGTCGCTAATATTTCTCAAGAACTACATGTGATAGTAGCTAACGCCGTCCAAGCTTCTATCTCAAATTTATTTGAAAACAAAGAAAACGAGATTTGAATTCACATTGGACATTAAAATAATAAGGCATTTAAGTTTCATTTTGCCAATCTGTTTTCAGTACATGAATCTAAGTTGAACAAGAAGATAGAAGATAACTACGGGTAGCATATGAATGGGAAATTTTGTGTTTCTGATGAATTTGCCAATGTTTACCTTCCCCGTAGACGCTCCATAACCCGAGTAATCGTAACTGCAAAATGAAGATCATTAAATAGATTAGATTGCATGTTTTTCGATCGTTGTTTGGACTAATTCTTTTGAGCTAGAAGAACCACAGAAATTAAGAAATCTTCCTATGGCATTCTTGAAAAATGAATATTGAGAAAGGATAATAGGAGAATGGAATTGTTACTTGAAGAAACTATCTCAGAAACCTAAGGTTGCAACATCAAAATTCAACCTTTTCAATTCAATTTCTTAGAAAAATTCATAATCAATGGACAAATCATGTAAAATTTCCCTAAAAGAAACAAATTTTTGCTTAAAAAAGCAAACGTGGGGATAAATTTCTTCAAGATGATCATATAAAGTAGGTGAAAAAAGAGGAGCAACTTAGGGTTTGTAAGATTAAAATTCAACCTTTTTCAGTTCAATTTCTTACCAAATTTACTAATCAATGATGAAATCATGTAAAATTTCTCTAGAACAAATAATTTCTTTCTTTTTCTTCTTAAAAATAGGCAATATTGGGGACAAAATAAGGTGATCATAAAGCAGCTGAAAGAAAAGGAGAAACCTAGGGTTTGCAGCATCAGAATTCAACATTTTCAGTTCAATTCCTCAGAAAATTCCTAATCAATGGTCAAATCATGAAATATTTCCCTAAATGAAACAATTTTTGTCTTAGACCATGCAATCTTGGAGACGAAATAAGGAGATCAGCAAGCAGGGGAAGAGGAGGAACTGGTCTTGCCCTAGGTACCTCATGATATTGACGCGGAGGTGGGCGCGGAGCTCGTGGAAGAGGTCAAGCATCTGACCGAGGTCGGCGGCGTTGCCGTGGGAGTAGAGCAGCGTGAAGCGCGCGACGGGGTGGCGCCAAAAGGTGGCCACCACCCGGTTCCCGGCCTTGGTCTCCACCACATGCACCTCCACGTTTTTCCCCGGCGCCAGCCCCGACAGGCGCAGCCGCCCCTCCCCTCCGCCCCCCTCCCGGAACACCTCATAAGTCGCCGGCTCCGGCGGGAAGAACGCGAACCGCGCCGCCACCGACGACGTCACGTTCCCCATCTCCCCCTCGCTAAAAATCCCACCTTTGTTCAAATCAACGGCTCAATCTTCCTTCCCCCTTTTCTTCCTCCTCTTTTCTTTCTTCTTCCCTTCTTTCCGCGCCGCTCTCGCCGCTAATTTCAGAAAGAGAGAAAGAAGAGAGAAGAAGAAGGAAACCTGGTGGGCGATGGAGGCTCGCTATGGATTAAATTCCACTCCTGACGCGATCGATCCTGCCTCGTCTCCTTCATCAAAGTGGGAGCTTGCACGCATGTGGAGGTGGGCGATGGGGAAGTCGCAAAGGGATGGAGGAGATGCGTCGGAGATTCAAAGGAGGACCTTTTCCTTTTCCTCCTCCTCCTCCTCCTCGTTCTTGTCGTTCTTCTTCTTCTTCTTCGTCGTCGTGGTGGTTTCGATGATCGAATGATGATTTAGATAATGTTTAGTTCGATGGGATTGGGATTGGGATTGGGACGCCATGGCATTGCCTTTTTGGGGCTTGTAGTCGTCCCACGTGCTAAGCAGGTGCGACTCAGCGTTCACAAAGTTGCCCTTTTTATTGATTTAACTAACGAACAGGTCAATTTATTATAGACAAAAAAAAATAAAAAGGACATCCTGATTATTCAAATTGTAAATATATATATATAATATACTAATAAATAAATAAATAATTTAAAATAAATTTTTAAAATTAAAATAATCAAAAAGACTTTCTCCTTTATTTATTATTAAAAGAGCATATTATTTTAACCCTGTACATTTTTTGTTTTAAAATTATTATTATTTTAACTAGGAATGTTACATAATTATAATTAATAGTTATGATCATAAATATTTTAATTTTGATCAATATTAATAGCATTGTATTTTAGTAGCTGATATGGCAAGATTTAGAAGTTCTCAATCGAGTATTCCTTAGACGATAATGACTGGCTGCTCCTTCTATTCGTCATATCACAATAATAGGATTTTTCTGCTCAAAGTTAACACAACGTCAAAGGGTGCCTACCCATCTAGTCATGACAAGGACCTTTCAATACTTAAGTCAGACGAGAATAAAGAATACAAATGTAATAGAAAAATGTAAAAAATGTAGTAGAAAGTGTATGAAGTGTGAGCATGAGGCTACCTCTGAATCATCGTTCTTATTTTATAACTTTCGTTGTGTAATGACGACCTTTATGTTATTAAATTCTTCGATTGTAATGTATGTTTTTACTTATCATTATGGTTCCATTTTCCTTCTCCAATGCCTAATGGTTTCGCCTCTTGATAACGTCTCCTTGGGCATTAATCTTTATCATCACGAGTTGTTATTATTACATTTAACACTCGACCTTTGCCTTGGAGATACAATACTACCGAGCATTATATGACTTCAAACTTGGTTCCTACATGCTCTTTGGCTCATTCCCGAGTACTTTGTGGCTCCGACCATAACTCCCAAGCACTAAGTGATTCCAAACCCAATTCCCAAGTACTCTCAGACTTTGACTTGTATTTTCGGGCACCAAGTGGCTCCAAACTCGACTCTTGAGTACTTTCGAGCCATGACTCCATACCCGAGCACCAAATGATTCTGAACTCGATTCTCAATTCTACACCTGACTTCCAAGTGCTTTCTAGCTCCGGTTTCGATTCTTGAGTGCTAGCCCATGAGGCCCAAACACGAGACGGAATTTCTTTCCTTGTGGCCTTAAATTAGCAGCCCACCCTTAACATTCATATATTATTACGAAATATCAGCAGTTATAGTATGAATACTTCATCTCTGATCAACATTGGTCGATATTATATTATAGTAACACTTTAACTCTTATCAATACTAATAACATTATAACGTAGTAATTACATAACTATCA
The DNA here is from genome assembly GCF_044706935.1 of Curcuma longa. Lineage (NCBI taxonomy): Eukaryota > Viridiplantae > Streptophyta > Magnoliopsida > Zingiberales > Zingiberaceae > Curcuma > Curcuma longa. Next base: position 1,594,671 of record NC_133875.1, read on the forward strand.
CAATATGAGTACTTTATATCTAGTCAACATTGATTAACATTGGTCAACATTATATTATAGTAGTTACAAAATCTTTACAGAACAAAAATTTTTCCGAAACGATCTCAAGTTGCCCGATGCGTTTAGATCGTTGGGCTCTTGTGTTTGGTTTACAGTATCCAATATAAAAGCATAATTTAATTAAAGCGAAAACTTTAAATTATACCTCTTCGGATGAAGGATGTAGATGACCCCTCGATCTTCTGCTGTATTCCTCTCCTCTTTCTCGAACGTTGTGTGGGCAACGATCCTTCGAGAATATCTCCACCAGAATTCTCCTCTCCGATGGCTAGCAAACTTTCCCTCCTTCTTAGAGAAAAGAGAAAGGGAAGAAGAGGTTGTGGCTGCCGAGAGCTTCAGCCACCAAATAATTAATTCGCATGTTCTATCAAAGCCAACCTTGCCCCTTCTTTTATAGCCTAGCCATCCCTTATTTATGGTATAATTAGAGCCATAAACATGGTATAATTGATCCATAAACATGGTATAATCACTACAAGAAAATCGGTCTTTAACAACACTCAAAAGACATCGGTTTTATGACAAAACCGATGTCTTTTACTTTTTTACAACGATTTTAAGAAAAACCGATGTCTTTGAGAGGTTGATGGGAGACTACGACAACGATTTTTGGAGGATACAACAACGGTTTCAAAACTGTTGTCTATGTCCGCCTACAACAACGGTTTTTGAAGACTACGACAACAGTTTGAAAACCGTTGTCTATTTACGGTTTCAACAACGGTTTTGGAAGCTATAACAACAATTTAAAACCGATGTCTATTTGCGCTTTCAACAACGGTTTTGAAAGCTATAATAACAATTTAAAACCGTTGATTGGAGACTACGACAACGGTTTTTGGAGGAAACAACAACGGTTTTAAAACCGTTGTCTATGTCCGCTATTTTGGGACTATAACAACGGTTTTTGAAGACTACGACAACGGTTTGAAAACCGTTGTCTATGTGGGACGACAACAACGGTTTTGGAAGCTACAACAACGGTTTTAAAACTGTTGTATATTTTTGTTTTTTTTCATTCCCTCTCTCCCTTTAAACTCGTTTTGTTTTTTTTGACTTTCTATGATATTTAACTATCACTACAAGAAAATTGCCATATACCCACGGTAAGTTTTAGCTACGTATATATAAACTGTAGGTAAATGTAACATATAACCACAGATATATGACACCGTCACTATAAGTTATAGGGACATATTTCAATACTGTGGCTATTGGATATCTATACCTACACTTATATTTTAATGTCACTATAAGTTTTTTTTTACTGTGGGTATAAGTAGTATATACCTATACTTATAATTTACTGTCACTATAAGTTTCATTATTATTATAAATAATTTTTAATAACATTTATCAAAATAAATTATTTTAAATATTAAACTAGCATATTAAATTATTTACGATGATAAATTGTATTAATAAAAAATTAAATCATAATATAAAAATATTAAGTGTAACCTATTTTAATTATTGGTATATTTAAATTTTTAAATAAAATATTAAGTGCCATTTATTGTCACTATAAATAGACCATAAACCAAAATCCTAATTTCACAAAGTCAAAAATATTTTAATATCATTATAATAGCCATTTTTATCAACTTATTTTGAACGTTAATATCATTATTATAAATATGATTTATTATAATATTTTTTAATGATATTTAATTTAAAATATCATTATAACTAATGTTTAACGATATGTATTAAAAAAATTATATTTTTAATTAACATATTATATTAAAGTATTTATAATTATACCCTAATTTCCTTATACCCTACTCGTTGCCACCGAACCTTTTACTGTGCCGATCTAAACCCTTCTCTCGTTGCTGCCCCCTTCGCCGCTCCCCTTCGCTCGCGCATCTCGACGCCTACCCATCCGCCGTTAGCCGCTCCCCTTCGCCGGTTTCTGCTCATCCTTGTGCTCGCCTTCGCTGCTCGCCTTCGTCGTTCGTCGTTCGCCCTTCGCCGTTCGCCGCTCCCCTTTGCCGTTCGCTACTCTTGTTCTGTCTGGTTCGTTCGCCGTTCGCCAACCCCTTTGCTGTTTGCTTCTGTCTGGTTCGCTGCTCTTGTTCTGTTTGTTCATAGCTTCTGAAATTGTTCTGTTTGGTATTGTTCATAGCTTCTGAAATTGCCAACCCCTTTGCTTCTGTCTGGTTCACTGCTTTTGAAATTGTTTAAACTATTAATGCTTCTGAAGTTGTTTAAATTGTTAATGCCATGAAGACATGACTTATATTAGCATTAGCATGAAGAAATGACTTATAGCTACTTGCTGCGGGCCAACCTCTTGGTTATTTCTCATCTTGGCCTTTGTTCTCCTTGTCACACTACTTTGTAATGTGGTTGTCAAACTACTTTGTGTATTATTGGTTCTCCTTTGTTCAGAGTTAGATGATTGATTCAGAGCACCACACCATTTTGAGCTTGACGGGTCTCTCTTGTTTGTTTTCCCTTTTATTTTTCCTGGACTAGTCTTAATGTCTAAATCCGTAGGTCTTGTTACTTCATGCATTCTTGCATGCTGCAACTATATTGTGCATTAATTGTTATGTTCAGCGCCTCTGTAGTCAATTACTTCAGATCTGCCTTTAAGCATCATCTTCAATTGTCTCTTCTCATTAGCATATTTAATATTTTGGTGATCAAGTGACTTGGTCACCAAATTCCCCAACTGTTTTAACATTTATGATTTTTGAGTTACTTGCATGGGAACAGTTTAGGGTCTTTTCTTAATGATTCATGAATTGATTTCATTGATTGGTATAATGATGAAGTGCAGATCTTTTGCACTTGCAACACTAGCAGCAAAGCTTGACCCAAAAAGCAACTCAACAACAGGATTAGCAACTTTTGGAAAGAAACTGATAAATGGCTTTGAAATGCTTGTTCATGTGAAAACTTGGAAATAATTTAGTTAGTGTGTTAATTTGAGTGCTTAATCATATCCTCTTCTGTTATGAGGATGCCAACAAAATCATTGGAAGGTATTTTTTTTAACGTGATAAAAGTTTTGTAACTCTTGTTGTTTGGGTGCTGCATGGAATGACTATGTCATCAGCTTCCTTTCAGTGCTTTATTCATAAATTGCTTCAGGTTCCATTGATATTAGCTAATTGTTCGTGTCATTTCGTACAACCCTTCTTGTTGTTTGAGCACTTTTTTAAAAATATCTATTCTTATCATCCAACTGTAAATAAAACCTTCGCTTTTTAATTCCATATGCTAGTTTTGCAAGTTCTACTGGTGTTCTTTGCTTAGTTTTTTCCTACTGAACTTGTGTATTTTATTGTGGTAGAAAGTGGGGCATCTATGTAATTGCAAATGGAAGAGTAAGATTAGTGGAGGTCCCTTATATAATATTAGGAGTTAATGAACTATGAGCTACTATTTATATTGATGAAGAATCTGATCATATCTTGTTAGTGATGACATTTAGTTGGCTAGCTTATCAGTGCTGCCGATTCGCTTGTAAAAAAAAACCTGGACTTCTTTTGAAGCATTTTGATAGTCAATTACTTAAATTCATATTCTTTTTCATATTGTAATGCCTGTAACAGTGAAAATGATTCATATTGGGATAAAGCTGTAACTGTGAATAATCTTAGCTTCGTTTCTTTGAAGGCTACTTCGAAAGAGCAAGAATGAATTTGTGCCAGAGAACAAGGATGATGGTGATTGAGATGAGGACGAAGAGGATGATGATGAACAAGATGGCGAAGACCAGGAAGAGGACGATGGGGCTGAAGATGATCCTTCTGAGGATGAAAACGCTGAGGGAATGTGTAATATGTTGCAAGAAGAATATTTGTATTAGTTACTTTTGGTTATTTGTAAATATTGAGGTGATTAAATATATTGGTGCTTTTCTATTTGTGATTTGTTTGGTGAATTTATAATATTATGATAATTTTGTACTCTTGCTCGATCATAATTTACAAACAACATAAAAAAATAAGTGTTATTACAACAGTTTTAAATTCAATGACATCGGTTTGGAAGCGTTGTCGTTAAGTGATATTACATCGGTCGAAAACCGTTGCTAAAATTGATGTTAAACAGATATTACATCGGTTTTACACCGTTGTAGAACCAATGTCGTTGAGTGATATTACATCGGTCGAAAACCGTTGCTAAATTTGATGTTAAATAGATATTACATCGGTTTTACACCGTTGCATAACCGATGTCTTTGAGTGATACTACATCGGTACTACATCGGTTACAAACCGATGTCGTTGAGTGATATTACATCGGTTACAAACCGATGTCTAAAATGTCAGACCTTTTACATCGCCTTCATAGACATCGGTCGATTTTCTCATAGACATCGGTTTTCCACCGATGTCTATGACTGTTTTTCTTGTAGTGGAGGACTTGAAATAATCCTTTTTTAGAATTTATATAGCCGTCGGGGTGCCTTGCTACCTTGACTAGAGTGACGTTACTATGGGATCATATGATGAGACCAAGTCTGACAGTTGTTGGTTGCTTCCGTTTCATTTTGACATTATATGCAGAAAAAAGGGTATCCGAGGAGATCAGAACTAACAATCGTTGATTGATTCTATTTCCTTTTGGTCTTATATGCAGAAAAGAGGGTATCTAAGTGGGTCAGACTTGACAACCTCTAACCACCCTATTATTCTTGTATTGTCGCGTATCTCAAGCATATTTACAGTTCCTGCTCATGGGCTCACGAAAGACAGGCAATCGAGGACTCATAGTTGGGATATGGAATAGGCCAAAGGACATAGGAAGTTGGGACTTAGGTCCATGATGGCGTCTGAAGCCAAGATGGCGTATGGGGGCGAGATGGCTTCTGAGGTTGAAGTGGAGTCTGACACCTAGATGACGTATGAGGTCGAAATGGAGTTTGAGACCGAGATGACGTCTGAGGTTGAGATTGAGTTTGAGATCGAGATGACATCTGAGGTCTAGATGGAGTCTGAGACCGAAATGACATCTGAGACTGAGATGAAGTTTGAGACCGAGATGGTATCTACAGTTGAGATGGAGTCGGAGATCGACATGGCGTCTGATCTCGCCCAAGCTTCACCTAGGTGGAGTCATCTTCCCTTGGGCCATGTTGACTTGCACTGCCAGGTCAGCATGAACCTTGACCATCGTTTGACTCTTAATTATCAAGATGTGGCTTATCTACGAGGAGGCCACATCACACATTGCATACACATCACAAGCCCATATAGAGTCTGAGATCGAGATGGCATTTGATCTCACCCAAGCTTTACCTGGGTGGAGTCATCTTCCCTTAGGCCAGGTTGCCTTGCACTGCTAGGTCAGCATGAACCTTGATCATCGTTTTACTCTTCACTATCAGGATGTGGCTTGTCTAGAAGGAGGCCACATCACACATCACATATGCATCACAAGCCCATCCTCAAACTCTAGTTGAAGGAGATGTAGTCCGACTGATTAGACCATGTTGAAAGATCTAACCTTGTCGCAGAACATGTACGTTTAATGGATTCATGTGCTACGCGCATGCGTGTCCCTTCAATGCTAATGCATGGCACCACATTAATGGAGAGGAGAGATATGGGACAGCGATGCTGCGATCGTCTTATGACATCCACATTAGCGCTTGCATGATCTCTTTATCCAATGGTGGTGCTTGAACCTATCAAACGAACCGCCGTGTCACTTCATTTTGCGTAATTGTAGGATATTTGTAGGATCGTTGTAATACGCTAGAGGGGGGGTGAATAGCGTGTCGTCGCTTTTTCGAAATCGTTCATTTTCTATCAAAATACTTGCAACGGAATTAGAAATAAAACACAGGGATCCGCAAATTTACTTGGTTCCTAACCTCCCAGGGTTAGTACATCCAAGGCCTATGTACGGGAGGCGCTCGTTCACTAGTGGTCTCCTTTCTAAACTTTGTTCGGAGGCGGAAAAACCCGTCTTACAGTCCAAAATAAATAATAACAATGAATAAAGTAAAGGACAAGTAAGAAATAATAAAACCAAACACTTAACCGATCTGGAAATTTTGAGCGCCACGTACTCCTCCTGGATATTCCCCGATTGCACGTGGCTGGCCCCGTTCGCTTTCTGAGTTGCCTCTATTTCCTGTTGTGTACATCCGCCCCTCCTTTTATAGCTTGCTCAAGTGGACTTGGGCCAATCTCAAGTCGACTCCACATAAGTCTGATCCACTTTCTCCGCGGCTGACTTGGCCTTCAGGTCAACTCGAGTCCCTGTTCAGGTCGACTCGAAGCTGACGTAGCATATCTTGATAATCGTCGGCTTCTGCGGCTCTTATCTGGTGCTCAGGTCGACTTGAGTACTTACTCAAGTCGACTCCAACCACTCAAGTCGACTTGACTCCATCTCAGGTCGACTTGAGTCACTTTGACTCAGGTTTGACCTGAGTTGACCCTGGGCTTGGTTCAACTATCTTTGTTTGTTTCACCTCTGCTTTCTCTATCTTACTTCCAGCTCTTGGTTCCTACAAGACAAACATACAACCAAACAAAGAACCTAAACCTTACCTTGTGGGTCTAACTTTACCTTGTGGGTCTAACTTCAGATTTCTACTGAAATCCTGGGTTAGTCTGACGCCTAGTGTTCCATTCCGGAAACGCGCCCTTACCCACTCCCCTTGGGAGTATTTACCTTGTGCCAACCAAGTTCTCCTAACTTGTTAAACTTTTGCTCGGCTCTGTCCTTTGCCTCCAGGATTTGTGCTGCGGCTCGATCCTCTCTGACCAGCCTAGACTTCTATTGCGACTCGATCCTCCATATCAGCTCAGACTTCTGCTGCGACTCGATTCTCCAGACCAGCCCAGACTCTTACTGTGACTCGATCCTCCAGACCAGCCCAGACTTCACATGTTGCTTCGACTCTGCCAAGACTTCCGCCTAATCCTCCAAACTAGGACTTCCCTTTGCCTAGCCTACAACTAGGACTTTTCCTTTCCTGATCCTCCAAATCAGGACTTTTCTTTGCCTAGCTTCACTCATCAGGACTTTCCTTGCCCAATCATCTAGATCAGGACTTCAACTGTCTAGTCTAACCGACTAGGTCTTCTCACTAGTCATCTGGTCTAACTAGACTTTACTCACTTCATCCAAACATAAAGTTCTATTTGGATCAACCCTTTAGTCAAACTGACCAGACCTAGGTGTATTGTCAAACATTGAAACTCCAAGCAAGAGCTAGTGCTTCTTGCACCAACAATCTCTCCCTTTTTTATGTTTGACAATTTTCTTAAGTTAATATAGGTCAGGGTATAATTATCTGGGAGAATTCTATATGATTAACTTAAGTTCTCTTCTCCCCCTTTTCACACATCAAAAATAATTTTAATAAGTTTAAGTTCATTCTCTCTTGCACTAACAATAATGGTAAGCATATGGTCACGACTAAGTCTTGACAGTTCTTGAAATACCATAGTAGACTTTAAATTTTTTTTATAATTTTCAAAAATAGTTTTTCAATAATAAGTTTTGAAAGCTTTTTCCAAAAATTCTCAAAATAGTATTTCATAAGTATTTTCAAACTAAGTTTTGAAACAATTTTTTTTAAGTAGTAAAGAATATTGCAAAATAGTATTTTACAATATGTATTTTCAAGATAGTTTTCAAACATTAGTTTTGAAAAGATTTTCAAGAGTATTTTCAAAATAGGTAGCTTTTGAAAAACTAGTTATTATCTTTTTAATTCAGAATCTACCCCTTAACCAGACACATCCTCAGGGCTCTTTGTTAACCACAAAGCAATCTCCCTGTATGTCTTAGGGTTTGACCCAAATCAAAAAGATAATAGATAATATATAAAATAGTTTTTGAAATAATTTTACTCATTCAATTTGGACCTTCCCTAAATCTGACATTTCCTTAGAGCTCCTTGTTAACTACAAGACAAACTCCCTAAATATCTTAGAGGTTAATCTAAATCAAATAGAGTAAATAATTTATAATTTTTAAAACATAATTTTTAATTAAACTTTTAATTAAATTTGGACTTCCCCTAAATCTGACACTCCCTTAGGGCTCCTTGTTGATCACAAGGCAATCTCCCTATGTGTCTTAGGGGTTATTCCAAGTTAAAAGAACAATTTATAATAGATTTTGCAAAATAAAATTTTTCAAAAATAATTTTAGTAATTTTTTTTAAAAAACTTAGTTTTTAAGAGGTCTTTGAAAAAATAAGATCTTTCAAGAATGACCTCCCCCTAAACTAGACACTCTCTTAGGACATCCTTGTTGACCACAAGGATTTTATGCCTATATGTCTTAGAGTTTTAACTTAGTGTTGACCTAGAGGTTTGTGTCTAAGTGTTGGTCAACCAATTTTTAAATATATATAATGTTTTAAAAAATATAGTATATATGCACACAACAAGCATGAATTTCAAGTAAATATCAAATTTTTAAAAATAGTTTTTATAAAAATATTTATAATAATTTTTGAAAACATTTTTTAAAATTTTATATTTTAATTGTCCTTATCATCTCACTCATTTTAAATGCCTCAATACATAGCATACAAGGGGTAGCCTATGGGTTTTGTGAGATGAGTTATCAATTTTATCTTTATTAATTTTAAGTTAAGTTCTAATAAATGTTTGATCTTGTATTAGATTCAGGTTTAACTGTCAATGAATTAAATCCACATTTCAAAAATAGGCTTCTAGGTCTTGGCGAGGCAATGACCTTCTTGGTTATTGGAACAACAACCACTTCCTTAGATAAAGTCTTTTTAAGAAATTATGACCTTAACCAATTTCTTAAGAAACCTTGATCTAACTAATCTATGATGTGGCGAGATAGCTTCGATCAGTTTCACTTAACTACGCAGACCAAGCAAGGTACTCTTTACCCCACTTGACTACCCAAACAAAGCTTCCCTAACGTACTATCATCTCGTCCCACTCTGGTACTATGTTGGCAAGTATCACCTATTCATGTGCCCTTAAACTAACCATTCTAGATTAAGCAATAAATAAACATGATGACATAGCATGTTATATTCATTTAAAATAAAATATATGCATGACATGGCAAGTATGCATAAGTCAAACAATTCATGTAAATATTTTTTTTAATTTCTAAAAATGTATCAAATTCTCGATTTGATATATATCATGTGGACCCGCGAAAGTGTCAATCCACTTTGACACACTTTAAATTTTATTAATTTCTTATTTCATTTAATAATATTTTAAATTAATTTTATAATTATAAGTAATTTATTATAATTAGATTCATGGCTTTTAAATTTTTGTTTGAATTAATTTTAATGTTTAATTTTTAAATTGAATTTAAATTTTAAATTATTTTTAACTTGATTTTGAATTTTAAATTTTTGAGTTTTGAATTTGAATTATTAATCTTGAATTTTAAATATAAGTTTTGAATTTTGAATTTTAAATTTAACTATTGAATTTTGAATTTTAAATTTAAGTTTTAAATTATGAATTTTAATTTTAAGTTTTGAATTTTAAATTTTAATTTTTTAATTGATTTTAAATTTAAATTATTAATTTTTTAAATTGATTTTGAATTTTAAATTTGAGTTTTGAATTTGAATTTATTTATGAATTATTTATTGAATGTTTAATTATTAATCTATAGATTTAGTTTTAGATTTGAATTAATTTAAGTTTGAATTAATTTGTAGATTTAGTTTTAGATTTAAATTAATTTAAGTTTGAATTAATTTGTAGACTTAGTTTTGGATTTGAAATAACAATTTGTATAATTTTATATAGTTATATTTGTATTATTAATTTGATTAAGTTTTTTTTTTGAATTGTTAATTTTATTAAGTTTTAGTTGAATTACTAATTTTATTAAGTTTTGATTGAATTATTACTTTTATATAAGATTTGTTAAAATTTATAAAATTATTTTTTTAAATTTTAAAATTTAATTTTAAATTTTTTATTAATTTAATTTTTTAAAGTTATTCAACATTTTATTATTAAATGGTACACAATTACAATTAACTTTATTATTTAATTTTAAATTTTTAATATTTAAATTATTATAATTATTTAATATTTCATAATTAAAGGGAACATAATTATAATTAATTTTATTATTTAATTTTAAATTTTTTATCTTTAAATTTGATTTACTATTTTTAAAATTTAAATATTTATTGTAAGAATTTTTAAGATTTAATTTTGAATTTTTATTTGTTAAATTATTAATTTTAGAATTTATCTTGGTGGAGTTTGAATTTTTCTTATTATTAGAATTATCTTAAATTTTTAATTTTAAATTATTAAGTAAAATTGAATTGTTCAATTTATCTTAATGGTTATTAATTTTATCTTATTTAGTTGAATTATTCCTAATTTTTAGATTTATTAAATTATTTAAAATTAAATTATTAAATTATAAATTAACTTAGTTGAATGAGTTAAAGAATTGATCTAATTTTTTATTTATTTAAGATAAATCTAGATTAATTAAATTTAAATTATTAATGGTTGAATTTATTAAATTTAAATTAGTCAAATTATTATTTAATTCTGATTTATTAATTAATTAATTTAATTTTGATGAATTTTTCTTATTGATAAATCTTAAATTTGAATTTTCTAATTGATTTAATTTAAAATTATTTAATAAAAATTTAGATTTATTTAAATGTTTCAAATTTGAATTGTTTAAATTAGTTATCTAAATCTAAATTTTTTAAATTTTCTAATTTATTAAAATTTAAAAAATTTAAATTATTTAAATTTTGTAGTATATTTAAATTTAAAATTTTCAAATTCGAATTTCCTAACATATCTAAATTGAAAATTTTGAATTTTGAGTTTTCTGACTCATCTAAATTTTTAAAAGAAATATCTAAATTTTTGAAAAAAAATAAATCTATCTTACGCATGCAATCTAGGAGCATTTTTGTAATTATAAAAATATGCCAAAATCGAATCCCCCATTTCTGATTTTTTTCGTCATCTTCCTCTTCGGGCACCGGTTCTTGTAATGTCTGCGTCTTTGGCACTTGAAGCACTAGATGTGATCCTTGTTTCTCCGGGCTCCTGGCATCGGTTGCTCCTTTGTCGCCTGTGGTGTCGTCCGATTCTTACGAGTATGACACTTATTTTTGTAGTGTCCTCTCTCCCTGCACTTAAAACATATAATATGTAATTTAAAACGAACTTTAAAATTACCTTGCTCCCCCTCCATCTTCGCCGTCTTGCTCCCTTGGCGGTTAGTCCAATCAATAGCGCGCCGGCTCTGATACCAATTGTAGGATCGTTGTAACACATTAGAGGGGGTGAATAGCATGTTGTCGCTTTTTAGAAATTGTTCGTTCTATCAAAGTACTAGCAGCGGAATTAGAATAAGATGCAGGGACACGCGGATTTACTTGGTTCCTAACCCCCAAGGGTTAGTACATCCAAGACTTATGTACGGGAGGCGCCCGTCCACTAGTGGTCTCCTTTCCAAACTTTGTTCGGAAGTGGAGAAACCCATCTTACAGTCCGTATAAAAGAATAACAATAACTTAAAATAAAGACTGAAAGAAAGTAAAGTAATCAAACACTTGTTATCGATTCGGAAGTCCTGAACGTCGCACACTCCTCCTGCATTTTCCCCAGTTATAAGCGTCTGGCCATGTTCGCGTTCAGAAACACCACTAGCCGGAGAGGAGAACTTGTCGATTGATAATGCTATTCGTGCACGCTCATCTTCTTTTATAGTGTGCTCAGGTCGACTTGACTCAAACTCAAGTCGACTCCACGTAGGTCGCGATCCTCTTTCTCCGTGGGTATGGATTAGGCTTCAGTCACTCAGGTCGACTTGAGTCCCACTCAGGTCGACTCCAATCTCACATGGCAGAATTTGATAAACTTTGGCTTTTCACGGCTCTTATCCACTCAGATTAACTTGAGTCCCACTTAGGTCGACTTGAGTCACTTTGACTCTAGTGTAAAAGGCCTTTGAAAGAGTTTCGAAACGCATCTGACCATGCCTCGTTCTGATTCTCGAGTCAAAAGTAATGACTTGTTGAAGTTCGACTCCTCATGTGTTGCCCCTGTATCATGGTTCCTGCAAGACAAGCATGCAGACAAATAAAACAACCTAACTTTATCCTGTGGGTCTAACTTTAGATTTCTACCGAAATCCTAAGTTAGTCTGACGCATACTGTTCCATTCTAGGAACGCACCCTTACCCACTCCACTCGAAAGAAGTTTTGCCAACAAGTCCTCCAGACTTATTGAACTTCCCGCTTAGCCACGGTCCCTAGCCTCTAGGACTTTTCTGCTGCAGCTCGGTCCTCCAGACCACCCAGACTTCACCAACCCTCTGGTCCTTCTGACCGTACTAGATTGGATTTGGCCATGCTTCTCGATCCTCTTGACACTACATGGACTTGCACCTGGTGCACTTGACCTGCTAAGACTTCTGCTTGATCCTCCAAACTAGGACTTCCCTTTGCCTAGCCTACAACTAGGACTTTCCCTTGCTTGATTCTTTAAATCAGGACTTCCACTGTCTAGCTTCACTCACTAGGACTTCCCTTGCCCAATCTTTCAGATCAGGACTTCCACTGTCTAGTCTAACCGACTAGGACTTCTCGCTAGTCATCTGACTAGACTTCACTCACATCCAAACATCAGGTCCTGTTTGGATCAACCCTTGGTCAAACTGATCAGACCTAGATATATTGTCAAACATCGAAACTCTAGACAAGATCTAGTGCTTCTTGCACCAACATGCGTCCAGTCGCTTGGAACCAATCCGGGCGCCTAGAGGTCCGGTTGGCTGGATCCAGATAAGGATGCCCAAAACATAAAATTTCAGCCCCTTATTTCCTGCATTACAAGTTAGTACAAAATAAAATCTAATAGAAAATGGTAACAATTTTAACAAACTATTTTGATATTAACTTTATATTTTCAGTGAAACTCTGGGTCAGACCGACGCCTACTGTTCCCCTTACCGGGAACGCGCCCTCACCCACTACACTCGGAAGAATTTACCTTTTTGCCAATAAAGTCTTCCCAACTTGTTGAAGTTCTACTTAGCCTCGATCCTTGGCCCCCAGGATTTCCACCGCTAGACATCTAGTCCTTCTGACCTGCCTAGTCTTCCACCTGGTGCAGTTGATCTGCTAAGTCTTCCTGCCTAATCATCCTAACCAAGACTTCCTTACCCAGTACTCCAGACCAGGTCTTCCCACCTAATCGTCCAGACCAAGTCTTCCCACCTAATCCTCCAGATTAGGTCCGCCCAGCCTCCAGCCAGGACTTCCACTACCTAGTCTCCACTAGGACTTTCCTATACTTAGTCACAACTAGGGCTTTTCTGTACTACCTACACACTTAAATCAGCTCATCAATAAACATCACACACTTAACTTAAGTCATTATCAAAATAAAGGCTCGATCATCTGGTGCTTCCTGCACTAACACATCCTATATTAGACCATCGGGCTATTAGACAAATGATCTCCATGACTACAATGACAATTACTAATGCACTTCATTCTAAAGTGTCTAAGTGAAAAGGAAAAAATCTAGAAGCTCCTAGTCGAGTACTTCTTAGACGTCGATGGCTGAATGTTCCGCTTGTTTGTCATATAAAAATAAAAAGATTTTCCTGTCCAAAGTCAACACAAAATCAAAGGGTGTCAGTCTAGTCCTATCAAGGGCCCTCAGATACTTAAGTTAGATGACAAGAACAAACAATAATAGAATTGTAGTAGATGAATGTATGAAAAAGTGAACATACCCCTTCTTCACGTTATCACCCTTCTTTTATAGCTTTTTGTGTAATAACATTCTGTATTACACTTAAATCCTTCTCTTGCAACGGTCATCGTTCCTGATTATTTCTTTGTTTTGCAACGGCTTCATGATCTCCTTTCCTAGTAATGCATCCTCGGTAATTAAACTTTGTCATTATTGGCTACTATTATTACATCTGGCATCCTCCTAAACCTTCATCTTCGTATCCAAAATTATGATACAGCAGGTTGTTTGATTTTGAGTTGATTTCTCGAGCATGTAAGACTCCAAACTTGATTTTCGATTGCTCTATAATTTTGACACCATTTCCCGAGTACCCATCGACTACAAACCCAATTATTGAGTGCTTGAAGGCGTTGAAATTTCGTTCTGTTCAATTTCTGTCAGATAAAAATTTTACAGGGACAGAACCTTTCCATGCAACCCACATGTTCGATCAGACATGTGCTTGATCGATCAAGTAAGTTCTTAACCAATCGAAACACACCTTGATCGAAGCATAAGATCGCTGGCCTCTTGTGTTGGTATTCAGGATCCATACAAAGGGATATAAAGGGATACAAAGGAACAACTATGCAGCGGAATATTTGACAAGTCATACCTTTCCTTGAGATTATATGGATGAGAGTTTGTACCCGAAAACCTCTTGATCTTCTGTTGTATTCCTCTCCTCTTCTTGGATGTCGTGTGGGCGACGATCTACCAAGAGAATAACCACCCATCTTACTTTCTTTTCTTCCAAACCGATGACAACAAGGAAAGGGAGAACCTATGGTTGATGCACTACCTTCTCCTCTTCCTCTCTTCTTCTCTTCCTCTCCTCTCCAAGCTGCCACCTTCCTCTCCTCTTCTTCTTGGATTTGGACGCCGACCCTAGGGAGAACCAAGGAGGGCGCCGACCCTAAGGGAGAATCAAGGAGGGGAAGCAACAATGGGCGCCGACCCTAGGAGAAGGAATCAAGGGGATGGAGCGTCGGCCATAGGAAAAAGAGAAGCAAGGGAATAGGCGTCGGCCCTAGGAAAAAGAGAAGCAAGGGAATAGGCACCGGCCCTAGGGGGAAAAATAGGATAGTTATGTTGCAATAACACCACCCCCTCTCCTCCTTTTATAGTCTTGCCACCTTAGGAAGTTTAGGAAAAAATTATAAAATTAACAGAATTTTATTGGATAATAAAATTAATAGAATTCTGTTAGATAACAGAATTAACAAAAATTCTATTGGGTGGATAAGAGATTTTATCTAGAGGCTACAATAGGGACCTAGAGGAGGAATTGGTTTAGGCCTCCTGATGGGCTTGGACTTCCTGTGTTCGGCCCGAACACCCAACTCAAGTCCATTAATAATAATTTATACCATTAAAGAGTTATTATTAAACTACTACACCAATCCCATATTACAATATGGGCTCCTTCTTATTATGAGTGCATTAATCTCCCTGTGTTTAAGATATCGTATGTTCATTAATTAAATGAGTTACTAACAACTCAATTAATTAACATCTAATTCCAAAAGTAGTACCACTTAACTTTATTATCATGCCAGACCAAATCCACTGATAAGCTAGGATTTTATGGTATTTTATTGGTTCAATTTGAGTTTTTATGTGAACAATTAAATGCTTAATCGATATAATTTGATTGCATTTGTGGTATGTGGTATTTTTGGATGATTGATTTAATTTCTGTAATTTTGATGGTTAATTTGATATTAATTGAATTTAATTCTTTGTAGAACTCAATTGGAGCCATGATCGAGCCAATTGGGATCAAATCAAGTCAAGATTGGTCAAATTCTTTTGAACCAAACTTCATGATCAAGATTCAAGTTGATTTGAGTTGAACCCATTCGGATTTGAGTTGAACCAGAGCCAAATTGGAGCTGAACCAGGTTTAATCAGGGCTGAACCGGCTTTAATCAGAGTGAACCGACGCTAATTGCAGATGAACCCGATTCAGCACAGATCCCAGTTATAACGAGAAGAAACACTATAGCACAAAATCGCGACATTGTTACTGTTCATCTTCCTCGCCGCGATTTCTTCTTCGTTTTCTCTGCATTTTTCTTCGGCGATCTTCGAGATTTTTCCTTCCAAGCCAGTTTCTAGATCTTATCAAGCTTCTTCGACCTCGATTTGGCATCAAATCGGAGCTGGATCTTTCGATGAGGGTTTCATCAGAGGTTCATTTCCACGACGGGTTCCAGCTGAGATCTATGGATTCACGATGATCGGAGCTATCAGTGACATTCTGGGGGGTTCTTAGAAGGCTATTGATGGTTTCCAAGCATTGAATTACAAGCGATCTAAGGGATTTCTAGCTGGGTTCTCAGATCGAGTTTAAGCTCTGTTTTGCATTGGAGGGTTTCTGATTCGCAATCAGCAGAGCCAATTCAGATCTAAATCAGACCAGGGTCGATAGGGATTTGTCTAGGATCTGTAGTTTTCAACAAAATCTTGTGTGACGGCAAGATTGAGGCTAGTTTATAAGGGAAGTTTCAAGATCTATTTCTGAACTTTGTTATTTTCGTTGATTCTATTCTGTAATCCAGTTTCAGTCTGTTTCTATTTCTGAACTTGGTGTTTTTGGATCTTACATTGTCTGATTGGTTTGAATTGCATTGCTTAGTTATTACTTTGTTGAATCTTTGATTTCAATAGGTTTTTTCCTTCGGCCAATTTCTGAAATCCTGATATTCCATTTCAAGGTTGTACTGTGCCGTATCAAGGCACTGTTCAGTATCAGTTGCTAATCCTGAGTTTCATTTGTCGTGATCAAGGGTTCTTATCCAGCTTAAGGCATTGGATTTTAAAAGTTAAATGGTTCTGAATTAGATTGCATCATTGATTAGCAAGATAGAATTGTTTCTTTTCAATTAGTTAGTTTAGCTTGTTTTCATTTCAAGTTAGATGATCATTTAAATGCTTGATGATGTTTCGGTTTGTGCATTGGTGTTTCCTAAAATTTTAGCTTGATTTCTGATGTCCTACAGTTTAAGGAAGAAAACTTTTGTATTTCATTAGAGTTTCAATAAACAACTAGGATAGATTTCAATGGCATTGAATTGCATTTATAGCTTCTTTTATACCTAGTTTCAATTGCTTGTATTTTAATTTGGTTTCATGCATTTTTCATTAATACATTGAATTTTCATTTACATTACGTTGAAAACCACCAAAACCCCCCATTTTATATAAAAAACCCAAAAAGAACGACAATTGAGCTTGATTGATACAATTCTCTACTAATCCTTGGAAAATACGACTCGTGGCCCCTATATTACATTTGTTTTGTGAACTAAGGGTTTTCGATTATAAATTCTAATTTGAGGCTCATTCGTGACACTAGTTGTGGGTCTCACCCTGTCCCCGACATTGTTCTCCGACGATGTCCCCTGGGCGAAAGGTAGTTGTAGAGGAACGGCTGTGAAACGGCGATTCCCCCCTTTCCATTGAAGTAGGGAGGGCCCCCTTCCCCACCATTCCGGCCTATTCTTTATTGATAGGGATTTTACCGATGCTGAAGGTAGCTTGTTGCTTACCAAGCCACCCACTTGATAAGCTAGTCGCCAGAAAGAAGCCACGAGGAAGCGAAGCTGTCTACGTTTCTTCCCCCCCCCCTGTAGTCGTAGTACTCGGCTTGTCGCTACTTTGATTCAAAAGGTAACCGACGATTCTCTACTTTCTCCGGTTTCCGCAACCGTAACCATTTGTCACTCCTTCATCCATAAACCTTTTTTTTATTATTTCAATAGTGGTACGCTCTAAAAAAAAGGAAAGGATAAGCTTGCATTCTAGAAGCGGTAGCTTCCCGCCTCCTTCATTCCTACTGCCCCCTTCGGTGAGCGCTAAAGCCCTTCCCCTTTCTAAAATGCCTAATTGGTCTGCCTCAGCAAATGTACAAAATGGAGCTGCCCGCTGTTTGGCTGACCCTCTTCTTCCCATTCGGGTTGGGTTGACCCAGAAGTCAAGAAAGAAAGAATGGAATCACTGGAGAGTCGTCTGCAGTTCACACTTGGGGAAAGACGACTGACTTTGGAAGCGGAAAAATGCAAATATATAGTAAGGGCCGATTTCCGCTTTTTTGGATTCTTTTTGAACATAGCAAAATCAGGGTTTATGTCAGCGAAGTTTCTATGGTGTTCTACCTTTGCGTAGTCTCGGTCCACAGTGGAAGGCGTAGCACCCGAGCCTCGTTAGACTCAGCGGAAGTGTAAGGAACGGTAGATCTTTCTACGTTTTGAATAGCGTCGGATAGTCGTCGGCCCTTACTATATATTTGAACTTATATTATATACAGGCGGAATTTACTTTCTTTTTAGGGATATATCGGGAACTTATATTATATACAGGCGGAATTTAGATTGATTTTAGGGCCATATATTGGGAACTTATATTATATACAGGCGGCCCTAATATATCGGGAATTTATTATAGTATGGCGGCCCTTACTATATATTTGAACTTATATTATAGTATGGCGGCCCTAATATATCGGGAATTTATTATAGAAGATTAGTCGTAAATAGCCTTTGGGGCTATTTACGACTAATCCAAATCTCCTCAATTTACTATATATTAGGGGCAATTTCACTCCCCAAAAATCTAGTAAATTACGCAATTTCACTCCTCAATTTACTATATATTAGGGGCAATTTCACTCCCCAAAAATCTAGTAAATTACGCAGAGGAGATAAATAGCCCCAAAGGCTATTGTAGACTAATCCGATCGACTCTGCTACGCAATTTACGCAATTTAACTATATTAGGGCCGCCATACTATAATATAAATTCCCAATATATGGCCCTAATAAATATAAATTCCGCACTTACTATAATATAAGTTCAAATATATAGTAAGGGCCGCCATACTATAATATAAATTCCCAATACCCAAAAAATATAGTAAGTTCCCTAAAATGAATATAAATTCCGACGCTATTCAAAACTACGAAAGATCTAATTAACTGTATGGCCCTTTCTAACCTAGAGTGTTTTTCGTGCAGTGGAAGTCCGTTGGAGTCAGTTCAATCCCTTCTCTCACATCCCCACCCGACTAGTCTCCGGTAAGACAATAGGGATAGATCTAGTGCTTCTGCTTTCGAGTCCATTTTCAAGCGCTCAGGTCTCAGTCTCATTGCTATCAGTCGTCAAGTGCACTAGAATCAATAGGGTCAATCGTATGAGAGAAAAGGATCTGAGCAAAGACTATCACTCTTCGGAAGATGTTGAAAGTGAAGATAGAATTGATTCCTATATTCCTAGTAGGACGGAAAGCTGTAGGCAGTCTTGATCATTTTGATCTAGGGTTCTCGCCCAGGCCCAGAGAAGATACACGCTTTCCCGGCAAGCTGGCTTAGCTTCCAATTCATGTTACGAGACAGCAGCATCAGAGTCGGCGACATTTCACAAATGCGCTCCTGCAGCTAGGTACGAGCATTGCGACGTGGCCGAGCTAACAGAGTAAAAGAAGGCCCGTAGAATTGAAGTAGAAGCCGGGAAGCCGGACATACGGTAATGATTCTGTATAAGAGTAATAGGTACCTCTAGTAGTTATTGTCAGAGTGGAAGCTAGTGGGGGAGAGCGTCTTTCATTGGGCTTTTGCTTTGGCAGGGAGAATGGTCATAGTAATCAGCCTACGGGCGCCTCAGACTATCATAGTAGTTCGCGTCCATTGACTTTCTTGTCTTTCTCTCAATTGATTTGAATCAAAATGACCACTCTGTCGATGTGAAGTTACAATAAACGAATACAATTTGGTACTCTTTTCTATTTGTTGAGTGGTTCATTCCTCTTTCCATATCTGGTGTAAGTGAAGCCTAGAACGCAAGAATGGAGAGACTACTTGCCGCGAGCGCGAGCAAACAACGATTTGAATCCGAAGAATGAGCTCATCTTTCAATCCACGTAGGCTCCCCCCCTGACCAACGAGAGCGGGACTTGTCTCTCGTCCCAAGCTGCTGCTGGCTCTCCGATAATTCCTGTAGGTTTGAGAGTGGAAGATGTTCCGGGTGCGCTTAAGTGAGCTTTCCGTTGAGTGCGGTCAGTTCTGATCGGGTCTAAATGTTGTCTCTTATCATTAATTCACGTATCAAAAGTAAGCTTCTTTTAGACTCCAAGAGTCTCCTCCTGGCTCGATAAAGCTCTCTTTTCCTGGGGAAACGCTACTTATATCCGCCTGTATATAATATAAGTTCAAAGGGGCTATTTACGACTAAGTAGAATAAACCGCCTGTATATAATATAAAGACCTCTGCTATGCCTCTTTGTGAGTCGAAAATAGACCCAAAGGCCAAAGGGGCTATTTATCTCCTTAGGCGTACTCGGCCCTTACTATATATTCTGGGCTTCTATTCTACTTCTTTAATAGCAGAATTAGACTTTTCATTTCTTTGAACTACTCCCTTACTATCGCGCTAATATTTTCAGTTGCACCTGAGGAAGGAAAGGATTGATTAGAGTTGCACCTGTAGCTTCTCCTGGGTTTGAAGTAGAACCTGAGGAATGAATTAATTGAGGGAACCAGGAGTGCAT
>NC_133875.1:1615114-1617430 GCF_044706935.1 Curcuma longa
GTCCCGAAGCGCTTCTGCTGCCTTCCAAACTCAGGTTCTTGATTCTTCTCCACCGATCGAGTATTGTTCATCGGGGTTCAGCCTCCTTGTGATTTGTGGGATTTCTGATGATCCACTGTAGTGTGCCTTCGAGTTAGTCTAAGTTGATGGATTTGGATTCTCGGTCCCTAATGATCTCTTGGTTTGCTCTACTGAGCATCGAAGCACAGTGATTGTCTCGTAGAGAAGACGTTCCAGTTTCGATCCGGATTTAAAATGTTCGTGTGTGTGTGTAATCGTTAGGCCGTGTTTGACTTTTTGCAATTGAATCCGTCGTGTTTGGAATTGATTTTTGTTTCTCGTTTTGGCCCCATTACCAAAGAATGAACTCAAGTTCTTTTAAGGAGCTTGTTTTGAGCACGTCTTTCCCTCTGTACCTTTTTTGGGTTAGGCATCTCTCGGTTTGTTTTCTGATTTCATGGTCATTTCATTCTTTCGGAGAAGTTTCTACTTCCGTTGACGTGTAATTCAAGTTGATTAATCTTTGATAAATGCTTATTTGCCTTTTGTTTTTACTCAATGAAGTTGATTACTAATAATCTCTATATGATCTTACAATTCTGAATGGAGAGTAATAGTTGCCAACCACATATTCTGAAAGCAAATGTTATGTTTTGAAACTAGTGCTGTTTCAATGAGCCACATAAGGTCTATTGGTTGAGTAGATAACTGGAAATATATTCTAATAGAGTTCAAAATCAGAATGAGAGTAGACTGAGAAATTATATTTAGTATGACTTTGCACAATATTTGCCTCAGCACCCTAAATATTAAGATAGTATATGGAATTGTTAATAGATCAATTAATATATTCAAAACGTAGGTTAAGGAAGTTGTTTCATCCAGTCTTGCAATGAAGGTTCTACAGTCCTTGCTTTGCTGAGTATCATTAGTGACATGCTTGTGCTTTTAGGAAAAAATTTGATTTCTGCTTCTGTATTTTTTTAAACAACTTCTCACCTGCAGTTTGCTGTGGGATTGGATTAGACTGATTCAAGCATCACAATCGAACTGATTTGATGTAGTTGGAGATGTTTTTTTAGAACACTGATAAGGGCTAGATTCAATGTAGAAATTCCTTGTCATTATACCACATTAACTTTGATTAATATGACCTATTTTTCCATACTCGTAAACTAGCAGTGAAGGTTTTAATCTATGCTTGCATTTTAAACATTTGATGCTTGATAGAATTGTGTGGGTAGATAACATTGATTAATGTTGCCTTGGGCATTTGTGAACTTCTTGAACTATAATTTCATATGATGAAAGCTTTCTTTAGCTATATCCTTTTTCTTCTTTTATTTCATAAGAGTTTCTTCTCCATCTCAAATTGGAAAAAGTTCATGGCAACATTTCATTGAAATTTTTTTATATCTACATGCAAAATTTTCTTCTCAACATGGAAACCTTTCGGCTCATTTAATTATCGAGTCGATGAACATCTCAGTGATCCACATATTAGGCTTGTTTCAAATTTTCAATGTTCAAATGATAAAACCCTAAATGAATAATGTGTTCATTCATTTAGACATCTATCTTAGTAGAGCATGTACCTAATTTGTATAATAACCGTTTCTCCTAATTGTAATATCTTAGTTGCAGACCATGCATATTGGAAATTTAAATATTGATGTTGTAATTTATTGTTTATTTTGCATATATTGGATATTGTAAATTATCAATGCAAATGCCACTATTTTTACTCCTTAATTGATTGAATGACCTGCTATTGTATAAGAAAATAATGTTTAAGTTTTGAGTTTCCTGTTCATCTAAATTTCCATTAGAGAGAACCAAATAGGCAAGTATTTCGGTCTGTTTATGTTTTCTTATAGAAATAGTGAAAAGGGACAATTGAAAATCATGCAAATATTCAGGCAACTCTAGCTAGTTTCTTTGATCAGCCCTTTCTTACTTGATATTGTTGCTAGGTCGATCGCATCTTGTACTCCTCAGTGGTCTATCCTCATAACTATGGTTTCATTCCTCGGACTATTTGTGAAGACAGTGACCCCATGGATGTTTTAATCCTCATGCAGGTCACTTAGAACTTTGTAAACTTCATCTATCTAAAGAATGCTGCGTGTCTTTTATTACTTGTATCAGTGATTTCTAATATGAATCCCAACTGTATTAATTAGGAACCAGTTCTTCCTGGTAGCTTTCTACGAGCCAGGGCCATTGGTCTTATGCCGATGATCGATCAGGTATTTGACTACATAAAGCCATGTCGATTACACCCCTACCTGTGCTAAGATTTGCAGTTGTGGTAAC
>NC_133875.1:1617468-1692807 GCF_044706935.1 Curcuma longa
CATATTTACTTATGTTTACATCCAACTCGAAATGATACATGAACCCTAACACAAGCCACACAATGACAATTTTATTACACATATGTTCTGAAATCACACGTGATTTTTAACTTTCGAACTATACCCGGTGAGATCGTCATAGTACTTGGACCACAACATGATCCCTCCGTACTTGCTTGAGTCCTTGACGATCGGAAGAACCTTCGAAATGAGATCGTTCGGTGGAATGTAACCACTTCCGGCTGCCTCCGGTGCTGCCGGAAGCCCAAGGAACACCTCCTTTGCGGGGATGGAGATCCATTGCTCCCATGCATTTGCGAGATTGGTGGTATCGCCGGAGCTATATTGGCAAGGAGGGTTGTTGTAGAATTGAACCCATACATAGTCGAAGAGGCCGGTATCGAGTGCTCCACCAACCCAAGCATCCGGGTAAGGACATTGAGGTGCCGCGCTCAAGTCGACCCGACCATAGCCTTTGAGGTACCTAACAAAAATATAAATATATAGAATTTTTTTTAATAGGAATAATAATAATATTATTATTATTTAAAAATTAAAATGTCTTGTTGCCTGGCGAGTTCGTTCCAGTGTTGGTTGGTGCCGCCCTCGATGTCGAAGTCGATGCCGTCGAGCACGGCGTCGCCGAGCGGCCGCGAAGCGGCGGAGCCGCCGAGGAAGTTGTTCCAGAGGTACCCCGCCACCTGCTTGGCGTCCTGAGAGCTCGCCAAGTAGTAGCTCCCGGCGCCGCCGCCGATGGAGAGCAGCACCTTGACGCCGCGGCGCTGGCACGACTTGACGTCGGCGCTCAGCCCGGTGCAGCCGTTGGAGTAGGGGTCGCAGTGGCCGGCGAGGTTGATCATCGGCGTCTGGCCGTTGCCGAAGGTGGGGAGGAAGGCGATCAGGGCGAACTTGTAGTTGCCGGTGGCGCAGGCGTCGGCGAGGCTGCCTTCGTTGCCGTTTTGGCCCCAGTAGACGGCGATGCTTCCGGCCTCCGACAACACTCCGGCGACGGCGAGGGTGATCAAAAACACACCCAACAATTTAGATGGAATCGCCATGTCGATCGAAGCAGAGACCACTGATGAAACCGGCTTAGCAGATGAAGAAGGATCGATGCGATGAATCTTGTCTATTTATAGCAATGGGATCGATGCCGTCGCCTGCGCGCAAAGGTCTCTGGATCTTGTCGTGATCGATGGCAGATCGCTTCTGCTCTTGATCGTTTACGAAACGCAGCAGTTTATTTTGAATGTTTTTAAGCAGTGTATTTTATTTTATTTTATTTTTGAGTAAGCATCCGGGCTTCGCTCAATTAATTTCAGAGAATTAATTTCGGAGGGATTCATTTGATTTAAATTATCATGTATAACTTTAATAATATCAGATAATCAGATAATTAAAATTATGAGTATAAAATTTAATATTATTTCATTTCATTTATTTATTTGAAGAGAATAAAATATAATTATTTAATAATTATTATAATATTTTTATTTAATTTATTTTTAAATTAAATTAATAATATTAATATTAATGATGATAATAAATTGATAATATATATAAAAATAAATATAATTTAATTATATTTTTAAAAATTTTAAATAAATTTATATATATTTTAATAAAATAATTTATTAAATTAATAAATATAATTTATTAAATTTTAATTAATTTATTAAATTTAAAATTTATCTATATTAAATTTATATGTATTTAAATTAAAATTTATCGAATTAATTAACTCGATTTTAATTAGGTTTCACGGTACATTTCAAATAACTCAGTTAATCATAGAAAAAAATATTGTTAACTTTTGGAATAGCAGAAAATTTTAGACTGTTAAGGTAATCATATTCTGAATTTATAATCCATTTGTTGATATTTTGCTGATGTGACGGTAATACTGTATTTTTTGGGAATTAATCATAAGCTAAATCAAGTAAGATTATCATTGATAAACTTAGACAGATAACCAACGATAACCTTGAACCAAACGTGCCTTAAGAATTGTGAGATCGATTGAGGTCATGAGCGAGGTCGGTTGTAACCGCATGCAAGATTGCCCTGCGACCATGAGTGAACTCGTGTCCTTGCTCGTGACCATGAGCAAGGCCGTCCGCAATCACAATTGAGGTTGCGAATGAATTCGTAGCCTCACTCACGTCATCAATCATCTATATGTTTTTTTTTTTTGATAATCTAGATATCTAATTTCGTCCGATTAATTTTAAAGATAAATATATTTTTTTAATTTATCTATTTAATAAATTCAGAATACAATTTATGTCACTTAATTTACTTATCGATTATCCTTACAATTAGAAAGTATTGTTGGATTGATAATAGAAATTACTCCACCTTTTGAAAAAAATTCAACTATTTCTTATTTTTAATCTTTAAATAAAATTGAAAAAAAATCTTCATATTTCATCTTTAAATATGATGAATATTTTCATTACAGTTAATGATGGTAAGATAATAAAATTTTAAAAACTTTTGAGGATATTTTAACAAATTTGAAAATCCGAAAAGTATTTTTTTTTTCAAATAAAGATTTTGTGGGGGTGCAAAATTAAATTTGAACAGGCTCTCTCTGGAGCCTCGAGTCTGATTCCGCCGTCATTCTATTCTCCTTCTCGATCTCTCTCCGACCTTCGCGTGGATCATCGCATCCATGGAGCTCTCTGATGAACGGCAGATGGAGCTGCGGGAGATCCAGAAACTGGAAGGCCACTCCGACAGAGTGTGGAACCTTGCTTGGAGCCCGGACTCCACCGCCCCGCCCATGCTGGCCTCCTGCGGCGCCGACAAGACCGTCAGGATCTGGCAGCAAGGGAGTTCTGGATCCTGGGTTTGCAAGGTTTGATTCCTCAAAGGACAGATTTTGGTAATTTTGATTAGGTCAAAACCGAGTTTTTTTTACTCATTTGGGGAAAGTTGTGCCCTATTAGCCTTTAAGATGCAGCGTTAGGTGTGGGCTTGTGTGATCGGATTTCGGAGACAATTGTTCATGGACATCGAGTTACATTGATTCTTTTTTGCTACACTCTCTCTAGATGTATCTCTATGTATAACCTATATCTCTCTCTATGCTATGGATACTCTGTATTTGGTGGGTAGGATTGCCAAACCCTGTCAGATTTTGAAACTTTAAACCAAAGACAATTTATATTAACTTATATAGAAATAAGTTAAAACATATACATAAATAATTAAAGATAACAAGGTTTGACTCGATTTGAGAAACTTATAGCTTGGCCCAATCAAACTTTAATCAAGACTTGTTATGCAGTTCAATAAATAACAAGCTACAAATTACTGAAATTTAAAATAACACATCTATGACTTGGTTTTTGTTAAATTTTTTTTTTTTTTTTTTTTTGGGGGGGGGGGGGGGGGGGGTGATATTCGTGTAATATAAACTTGTGCTTTAAAGCTGTACATTCTAGTAGACTATCTAAATCACAAATAAAAAAAATCTTATTTTGGAAATTCAGATTTCTTCATGCTGCAATACTCTAGTCCAAGTGTACCTAAGTTTTTTATTTGTCTAACACAACAACAAAGAACACCGGCTAAAATTCGGTTGTAAAATCGGTCTCAGTATTTAAATTTAATAAGAAATTTCTGGAGCATACAAATATGCACAAGCACATGCACATTCTCACACTCAGATATACAGATTCTGGGGACAAAAGTTCTACTTTGTTTTAAGGAAAATAAATGATGGAGACCCGTACAATAGCATGTCACTCCTCCTGTGATTTAACTAATCAACCTTTTGTCGAGCTTTCTAGTCAACTTTTAATATTACACATCCTCTTGGTAAGAAATTGTCACAAATCTTTGAAAATTGAACTTATATTTTATACTGATTGATTTAAAATTTAAGTGCTCTGTGCTTTTATTGTTTGTTTCTGATTTATAAAGAAGCAATCAAGGATATCATCATATTTCACCAAGTTCTTATCACAATAAAGTTGATTCTCTTTCTGCCCCTTTTTTTGATCAATTTTTTCATTGCTTTGTTTTAGTCAACAGTGGTCTCCCAATCCTCGCTTAAAACAAAATTATATATTATTAGTAAAGCCATTTAGATTCTATTATCTATTTTCTGCCATCCTAAACTGAATTCAAACTCCATGTTTTCATTGAAACGGAGGCATACATCATGCTTGTTTGGATACATTTAAATACTTTTTTTCATGCTGATTGTTGTATTTGAGTAACCTACTGAAGAAACGTCTCTGCTCTTCTTGCACTTAATTAACCTATTTTCATTATAATAGGCTGTTCTTGAAGATAGCCATACTCGTACAGTTAGATCATGTGCTTGGTCCCCTTGCGGAAAGTTATTAGCTACTGCAAGTTTTGATGCTACAACTGCTATTTGGAGACATATTAGTGGTGACTTTGAATGCATTGCAACGTTAGAGGTAAAGACCAATTAAACACACATTTGATATTCTATAGTTGCACTTGTGCTACAACTTCTAGTTTTTCTTCAGAATTACACAATTTGAAAAATTAATCACGACATCTTGTTTATTTCTTTATTCTATTCTTAGGGTCATGAAAATGAAGTGAAGAGCGTTTCTTGGAATGCCTCTGGATCGTTGCTTGCTACATGTAGTCGAGATAAGACTGTTTGGATCTGGGAAATGCTGCCCAGCTCTGAGTTTGAGTGTGTTTCAGTATTACAAGGTCATACACAGGATGTTAAAATGGTTCAATGGCATCCGTATTTGGATCTTTTGGTTTCTGTCAGCTATGATAACTCCGTCAAGGTATAGAATTGAAAAACAAGTGATGTTATTCCCTTCTATTAGTAAATATGAGCTCAAGTCAACTTCTGGCAATTATTACTTATTGGCCAAAGTTTAGTCATGGTGTGGTTGTTAGGTCTGGGCAGAGGATGGTGGTGGTGATGACTGGCACTGTGTGCAAACAATTGATGAAAGTAGCAGGTACTGAAGTCTGTAGTTAGTCTTATCTAGTGTTCTGATGGCTTTAGACTATCTCAAACAATTTGTTCCTACTGCTGTCACCGACACCAGTGAATTATAACTGTGGAACTCACGCTTGATAATCAATCCAATGCTTTCCAATTCGATCTTTTCTGAACTTTGTCATTCAAACTTAAGCTATGATACTCAGCTAATCAATGGCAAATTTCATGTTGAACTGGTTAAAGAAACATGTTCCTTACTCAGTCCAATGCTTTCCAATTTGATCTTTTCAGAACAAAACTTTATTTTGTTAACTGCTCTAGATTTTGCACAATAAAATAGTTCATCTTCAGCTGGATCTTTGACAGTGCACTGATAAGACTGTTCTCTTACAGTGCCGAAGTAAATTCCTCAATTGCCAACTTGATTTTCTCATAATCAGTTTGGAGAAAATTCTTAAAACAGTGAAGTGTTCTTTATCCTGCTATTGAGTCACTTGATGACCAAATGTCTTGTAGAGAAACAATAAAGGACAAATTATCAAAAGCATAT
Organism: Curcuma longa; assembly: GCF_044706935.1. Taxonomy (NCBI): domain Eukaryota; kingdom Viridiplantae; phylum Streptophyta; class Magnoliopsida; order Zingiberales; family Zingiberaceae; genus Curcuma; species Curcuma longa. The sequence continues at coordinate 1,622,970 of NC_133875.1, forward strand.
TTGGCACTTTAATTTCCTTCATAAACAACCAAATGGTTGTTTGGCTATTCAACTTCTATTTTCATATCCTTCCACATCAATCTATCAAGATTTTGGATCTAGCTAATGATAACATTGCTAATATTTAAAGTGTCAATGTCGAATGCCTTTTATTTTTTCATGCCATCATGATGTATAAAATTATAATGTGACTGTGGCACTAACAGTGTTTAATTTAAAATCATGTTCAAAATGCAGTCCTTATTCAAAACAAATGGATCTTTGGTAGCCAAGATTCCTGAAACACCTAAAGGAGAGACATGTGCATGGCAAACCTAGGTTTATCTTGTAGTCTGATCACCAACTTCATCATATAATAATATATTGCAACTTGTCAATGGCAAACTTAGGTTTGTTGCAGTCAATTACTGAACCAGAGTGGACATGAGATCTATATATGAGTCTATTAACTAAATAATTCAGTATTTTTGAAAATTACGGTGAAGGCGGCTTACAGTTTTTTGTTCCTTGTATTTTGGTGCTTCTCAGTGGTCATACATCAACGGTCTGGGCACTATCTTTCAACTCAGTGGGGGATAGAATGGTTACTTGCAGGTGTGCAGCTAATAACCTGCCTAGTTATATTGTCCGGAAATGTTGATAGATTAATTTACTTTGGTCTTGTAGTGATGATCTTACATTGAAGATATGGGATACCTCAAGCAACCTACAGGGAATGAATGGGGATACTGATAGCTGCAAACCTTGGTGAGATATACTTTCCTGTAGCTGTAGTCATTACTTTTTTGTTGAATATCTATTGATGTTTCATGGTTATAATCTCAACATGTGTCACTCATCCTTAACTGAAGGAACTTTATTGGGATAAAGTCTACCACACCCCATCCAAATTTGGTCTACTGAATGATAGACTTCATTTGAAGCATGATCTGAAGAAATGTCTGTCAACTAACTTAACACATATCTTAAGCTCAAATGAGAAAGAACATTGATAGGTGAGATTGACTTGGCAATCAACCTATAATTGGAGGCCAAAAAGAAACAACAATAGATGTGAGAACAGATGGCAATAGGTCAACATTAGATGTGCATGGATAAAATTCTCCAATAAGAATATCAATTAAGATTAATAAGCTTTAAATCTACACCAATTATCAACTTAAATTAACACCATTTAACCGCTTTCTGGTAACATCAATTAACAACTTTAAGTAATCACCAGTTATATCTTTTGTATTATGGTGAAACACTAAAGCCAAGTTTACTAGCAAAAGTGTATCGTTAGATACATGGATTGCATCTCACTAATGTGCATTGGGGCCTTGCGGCCAACACCCCACCATTGCACAAATGGGCTAGAGCTCTATTTCACATGGCTTGGCTAATTTTTTTACTTTTTGAATTCTTTTGTATTTGTTTTCTTATAAATACCTCATCATTAGACAAACTTTTACCATTCAACTTGAAGGGCATTCAACTTCAAGGGTGTGTTTTTTACAATGGAAGGAAACCAAGAATGAAATAAAGTGACAAAAAGTTTTTTCTAGCAACACTTTTCATTCATTTCCTTTGGCTAAATAATGGAGATATGAAAAAGGAAATAAATATTTCTTTAGTTATCCTCTATATTGCATTTGATTTAAGTGGAAAAGTCATTTTGACATGCAATGGAGCTCAAATCCAAACTTAAGAAAATTCAAAAATATTTTCCTTTTAAATCTATTTTTGATTTTTTTTTTATGTTTCTAATAAATAAAGTTTTTAATTTTTTTTTAAGTCTTAAGGGAACAAGTGGAAAATATTTCACAATTCTTTTTTTATATTTTTTCTATCTTTTATTTTCCTAGTTGCTTCCTTCCTTTGAAGGAAACAAGGCCTAAGTCTTAATCAAGTTATGCTCCATTTTTGTCAACCTTAGCCACATTGAAGTTAGTAATCCTATTATTTGTTTGGTTGTGTCACACTCTTTTATGAGGATAATCCTAATAATGAAGGGAAAAGATTGAATGCTCATCTCCTTTGCTCCTTGGGGAGGATCATAGTTGGATACTTTGATGGAGCAAGACAAGCTCACTTGAATGATAAGTAAGAAATGTTGGGTCTCGTGAGAGAAAGAAAATGATATGAGAGAGAGAGAGAGAGAGATTGTGTGGTGAAGGATATGGCAATACTTATTGGTAAGGTGTAGTGAGATGGAGCTCATCCTAGGTGGGAGGGGAACATGAGGAAGTTAGGGAGACTAGGACACAAGGGGAAAGAAAAACTCAGGTAAACTTTTAACTAACGAACCCACAAACATTCATTGAGTTGACTGGGTCAATTTAGTCCAACATTAGTTCAGTCATAAAACACCAAATTGGGATTCAGTCCGAGCCCAAAGTAAATCCAACTTGATCCTTACTCAACCATAACTCAGAGAACCAAACAAGCCACAAATTGAACCTCAATCAAGCCTTATTCATCAAAACCAACCCTAAACTCAACAATTGAACCTCAAATGCAATCACTAAAACTTAATTAACATCCCTTGGGGCACAACGCAAGTGGCAAGGCATGAGTAACACAAACAGGAGCATCTAGGGTTAATTCCCAACAAGGGCATTTGCCTAGCGTGATTGATTCCCAGAAAGTCCGGCTGCGAGTGTTGGGCCACTTTGCGCTTCTCGGATTTACTTTGGTAGTCGGTGGGAAACTTTCATGGGGTCAAGTTGGTCACCTTCAGGATTAGTTGGTTTGAAGAGCTGGATACTTAGATTATCAAAAAAAAAAAAAATTAAAACTTAATTAACATTTTTATTTTATGACAAATCCCTAGATAGATTTCAGGACATAACAAAATCACTTGTTGGAAAATGGTGAGAAATGTTTGACCTTTTGATTTCTTGATCTTGTTCTTTTGTTTAGCTTTTCAGATGCTTATGTTTTGCTTCTTGTGTCACGCCTTCATTCCAATTCTACATTAGGTGATATAATTGGAGGATGACAGTTCACCACTATAGCAAATGGTATTGTATGTCCTACCTATCTCATTGATCTTGTTCTTTGGTTTAGATTCTCCCTTTCAATAGAAGTACTTGGATTGAAACTCATTTTCAAAATACTTTGGCAGGAATGACAACTAATGTAGAAGTTAAACAGTTTAGAAACCTCTCAATGGTTGCAACTGTTGATGACCAATGCTCATCCCTAAGGTTTTGTTTACTCATGGCGACGAAAACCCATTCTATGAAAAGTGGATTTCAATTTGTGAGATGCCTCGGTAAAATTTTGGATATAAGGAACTTAGGCATGATTTTGCTGATTGAATTTGGAACCAAATCACATCAACCCAAAACCAAATGGACGTGGGTGGTCTTTGTGAAGGGAAGGGGGAAAGTCCTATTTGAATGCAGCTCAATTAGAAAACACACTGATGATGAGGTGATGCCACACTGATGGATGAGCAAGGGCGAGGTAGGGTGAATGAGGTTGGTGTGATACTGGCAATGTGAGGGCAGGCAGGCGAGCTTGATCGACAGGAAAATGAGGGTAATCCCATATTTTTGTTTTTCCTACCCCTTCTTCCTCGTTTCCTTACCAAGTAACAAGTTTTCTCCCTCTCCCTACCGCCTCCCCTTTCTCTTTCCCTCCTATCTCGTTGGCATTTCTACTCTGGTGTAAACAGAGCCTAACACTATACATCCAATCTGTACACTCACAGAACATTTTTTGTATTTTTTTGGGCAATTGATACTATCATTAAACTTCTTATCATACCTGAAATCTTATTGAATGTTGAAGTGGGGAATGGCTCATTCTGTTCCATAATCTAGCCACTTGGGAGGTGGTTCTCCTCTTGATAACTCCCAGGTGCAGGGGGGTGGGGGGGGGGGGGGGGGGGGATAGCTCAATTCGTGAACTGAATTTCTCTCGTCTTCTTCTGTTTTGCCATACATGCACTTAATTTCAAGCTAGGTACAAATGATGGAAATTGATATTTTTCCTTTCTAAACATGAAGATAAAAGGAGAGACAAATGAAAGCAACTTTGGCAAAATTAGTTCTTCCATTTTGCTTCCAAATCCATGGTTTAAATATTGGAGATGGGCTAACCCACATTGGCAAGCCTAGGTTAAATAAGGCTGATATCAATGTAGATAACAAAATTTATATTATTCAAATACATAATATTACCAAAAATATATCTATTATTCAACCAGGAGACCCTGTGTGCATAATCTACAAATCAACAAAGATATATTATTCAAGTAATATAAGCAAAAACGTGAAACAAAAAAGAAATTAAGTAACAGACAAGACAATAATTACTTCCTTGATGGCTGGCATATAGTCAGTGTCATTTAAAATAGTCTTTGAAATCTGATAAAGAATTTCAGCAGTATATCATTATAGCCTCAGATATAGTATTTTATTTTTATTTTTGTGTGCTAATCATCACCTTCTGCTAGTGTAGTGTGTTGCTTTTGGTCACCCTTAAAAAACCTTTTGTTTAAGTTGATGTTCATTGTGGTTCAATGGTTTGACTGATTCATATGAAAATTAGTTTGATTGAAAAATGTATGTTTTTAGTTTGGTATGATTAATGTCCATAGGAATTTTCAATACAGTGACCAGAGCATACATTAAAAACAAATCATTTTATTTATTCAATATGGTATCCGTCTGGTCTGATATTTGTTTATAATTTCCTATCACTATCAGGGAAATATCGTTTTGGACCGGAATACACAATTTTGTTTTCTGTGTAATCTATTCAAACCAAAATCTCTCCAGCTTATAGTTGTATGCAGATTGGCTTCATCACTTTTCTTTGTTATAATCTCCTGCATAAGTTTTATTTTGGTGTCTAGACTTAGCTGTCACATACATTACTTCACAAAATATTTCAATTATTAGTTCAGGAAACACCCATGTATCCTTTCTGGCTGATGAGTTTTTTCTTCTTCAGGAAACACCTATGTACATTTCCTGGCTACCATGATCGAACAATATTTACTGTGCATTGGTCAAGGTACCAACTTAAGTTTCTCGCAAGGATCAAATTTGCTATACCAGTGCAGATATCTTGGACGAACCACATGCCTATTTTTCTTTTTACTTTCTTTTTTGTCAAAATGGTCTTGGCCATTCATTGTTACATTGCAAAATACATCGTATAAGTTTGCAGCAATTATTATTATTATTTTTTGCTTTAGATAACAATACCACTCTCTAACAGGTATAACCAAGACTAACTTTTTTTGCTGCATTTCTTACTGGTTCTTATCTACTTTGGAATTGAAATATTAGTTTCAGTGAAATACTTTGTCGCAATACAGCAAACTGAGAAGAACTCCAACTACCTAAAAATTTGGGATTTGACGATTCCATCACAAATGGTTGGATTATGGAATTCCACTTTTGATAGTAGATTACCATTATACTCACAACTGATTGATTAGTCTGCTATTGACTTAGATATATTGCCGCCACACAACAAACTGGGAAGAACTCCCAACTACCTAAAGATTTGGGATTTGATAATCCCATCAGAAATTGTGGGATTATGGAATTCCACCTTTGAAGTAGATTACCATTATACCCACAACTGATTGATTTGTCTATTATTGAATTAGAAAGTTCAGGAATAATTGAGTAAAGACATGACAAGACAAATTTGTCTTCAATGTCTTCAAATGTTATTTATGATATAGGTCGAGATTTGATCTATTACTCCTTTGTTTCATTGAATTCATTGGTTCCAAACATAAAAGCTAGAAGGATAAGAATTGTAATGACAATCAAATGAGAGAAAATGAGATAACTAACCTATTAACTTATTAGGCCCAACCAAGCCCACCCATTGCTCAAGCCTGAGTTTAATACTAGTTCATTGCATTTAAGCTTAGAAATCACTTCATCAACCCATTACTCTTCATATAAAGCAACTAGAGTATTGCAATATCGCTGAAGTTTTGATTGCATTAAATTGTTGGTTTTAACTCATAGCTCTGAATCATCTCTATTTGACAACATATGAGGCTTAGCTATGAAATGGGCAAGTCTTCCAAACATATTATGATGTCTATGGTCATATTTGCTTTGGTACCAATAACCTAGTTAGATGAAAGAACCAATTGATATATTAGGCCACATTTTTTCATCCAAAATTCAAACCAGGTTAATATTAGCTCTCATATCTAAGAGGTATGAGCATACAAATCTCGTTCATAGTCCTTAATATTGCTTATGGGACTCATGTTAAAGACTAATTCTCTGAGGGACTTTACTCCCATGGAGGGTAGTTAGAGTGCAAGGAGGAGAATGGGAGAAGGGAAGGTGGAGAGAGAGGAGGTGGTGAGAGAAGGGATAAATATTGTTTACTTGGGTAATGAGAAGGGGAAGAGAGAAATATCACTGCATTTTGATGCATAGAAGAATCGTATGTTCTCCCTTTTTCGTGTTACTTCGATATTAATACTTCTTCGTGGTTCAACACCAAGGTTGAGGAAGAAGTTCTATGAAGGTTCACAGTGGAAGAGGTCAACAAGGAGAAGACACAATAGGATTTATTCTGATGGAGGTTTGAATTGACGAAGGTCGATGAGGAGGAGATGCAATTAGATCTACTATGACGATGAGGTTGACGGGTGTGGAGACGTAGTTGGACCTACTCTTGTTGTGGTTCGTTTTGATAGAGGTCAACGAGATAAAGATATGGGCTGCTCACATGTGGTGGGTACAAACGAAGGCAACTGTTCTATGCATATGTGGAGGAAGATATTGAAGTATAATCAACTTCTCCATACACCTTTTTTCCCTCACTGAAAAATTGTATTCTCAGAGTTCTTTCTTTGTTTGATTCCTTTAGTAATTACATTCGAATGAATAGTGGAAGTTATCCATTTGACCAACCTCCTCTCTGTCTATTGCCTTGGTTCCTTTTCATTGGAATCAACAATGTTAGCATGCTACTAGTTTGACTAGAGGGGGTGAAATGAATAGATGACACATGTTTATTTTCGATTGTCGCAAATTCTAAAACTCAAACACAAACACAAACACAGTGATTAAATAACATGTGTGAACAATATCAAAATGATAATATGCAACAAAAATAATAAAACTAATGGAATACACGTTAGCAATCCAATATAATGTAGGTCAGAGACCCCACTCCTACTCCATGACTTATGACACGCTTGGTATGCCACCCTTAAATCCATTAATTTACTTCTTTAAATGTGGTGGTAGACTAAGCCTCTAGAAGTATGATACGACACTAGAACTCCTCACAATGACGAGATACAAAGTATTCGGTGAAAACGACCTCGATTATACTCCTCTATAGTCTAGTCAACTCTTGATTTAAACTTCTTCCTACATTAAGAAGCCTTTAGGATAGATACCCTCTATCTAAAACATTAAGGCCTTGCTCACACTCTATGACTTACCTCGATTATCCTAGACGAGCTTGTCATTGATAGACACCTTTTAGCAAATGATATAATAAAAAACTCAACCTCAATAAGAATTTAACTCTAAGTGAGTAGAATGTTAACTAAGAGAACTTCAAGTCCAAAGATGAAATCTTGCATTTCTTTCTAAAGCCTCTTAGTTTTCCTTTTGACACAAAGTATTAAAGATGTTTTCTTATAAGCCTTTATGCCAAAATTTCCACCAAAAACTATTATTTATAGTCTTTTATTAGCATTATGGTTGACCAAAAACTAACTTTAGTCAACCAACATCAAAATATAATTGTTGAGACTCAATGTTCAATTAGTCAGAATCTTGGTTGGCACATTTTTCCAAAGGAAATAAATCCTTTTAGGAGGTTCTCAATGACCATAGATCGAACCTATCCCATTTTTACAGAGACTCAACATTCAATTTTGTAGAATGTTGGTCGACTAACATTGAAGTGTGATCGACCTATTTTTCTAGAGAGGAAATTGTGTCAACACAATTCTAGTTATTTCAATACTCACTCGATCCTAGTTGATTGAGGTAATGTTCTAGTTGATTGGAGCATGTTGGGCAACCCCTTTTTAGTCAATTTACAAGCATCATAAGTATCCCTAAGATCTGAGGCATGAGCCGTTGACAGAAACATAATTCAGGAACAGCCTCTAAGGTTTAAGATGAATCTCCTTTGACAACAAACTCTACCTAGAAATTAATTCCTATTAATGTAATCAATCTACATGAAGTAAACCCAAGATTATAACTATCAAACACAAGGGTCTTTGCTTTCGTCAACCTTGATAATTATCCATGAGTTCAAAGTTTTATAGACTAGTACAAACCACCATACCTGTAAGGAAGCAACACATACAAAAAATTAATGGAATTGAGATTAAAGAGGAATGTGCGGAGCTCACAAAAAACTAATAAAATACATACAAAAAATTAATGGAATTGAGATTAAGGAACGTGCCAAGTTCACAAAAAACTAAATAAAATATACAAATAGTCAAAAGCAATTAGGTGTTTCTCCAATAGATAATGGCATGGGAAAAATATGATGAAATTATAAACATGTTTAAGGTCCAACTGATAGATTCTAAAGTTGAATCTACTAAAATAAAAGGAGTAAGAAGTAGAAAGAGTGTGGCATTAGTCATATGTAATGAAAATAATTTAATTAATTTTAATATTACTAATGGTATAATTAATGAAGGGCTAAGATCATATAGCTGATCCCAAATAGTTGAGACAAACGCTTGATGACACTAGGAAACTATAATACATGCTAACATTGGAAATACCAAAAAATGCATAATTGATACAGCAATAATATATTTTAGTTTCTTATTTCATACTATTTATTAGAAATTTTTGACAATAAAGGATTAGTATATTATAAAACTGATATATTTTAAATAAATTATAAATGTAATTTAATACTAACCTTTTATAATTAGACTTTTGCTATTATTATTCTTTCTTTGAAATAATTAATCATTATTATCTAATCAAATTATATGCAATGTGTTCTTTGGTAATTGACTCAATAATCTAAAGGAATTGATGTTATGATTGTCATGTCAAGAATGTAGTAGTGGTGAAGAGAATACGGATATAAAAGGAGATAGAAAATATTGCTTATATTAGGTATTTAAGATGTTAGATTTTGGGATATTTGATATTGTAGAAGCCCTAGAGGATCCCTCAGAATGCCAAAGGTATTTAGGTGAAAGCCCCTCTAATATTTAAGCAGAGTTTCACTAAGCTTCGTAGGAAGGAGGTGGAATGACTCTTTTCTTTGCTCCCTCTGTCCTAATATCCTAGAGGTGAGAGGCTGACTCATCATAGAGAAGCTAATGAATCTAAATCCAACTCAAAACACTAGACATTTAGATGCAAGGTCCTTAGTTAAGCATGTTTTAAAGTATTTAACTTGATCATGTGGAATTAAAGGGTTGATGTGACTTATTATTCTGTGATGCCCTCAATTCCAATGATGTCAGAGGTGAGGGATTGGTTCTGATACCATGTGGAAGCCCAAGGAGAGCTCAATCCAACCTGCCAAGATAGTTAGGTGGTGGTTCCTTATATACTTAAGCATGCATGTGATACTTTCTTGAAGCAAAAGCTGACAGTAATTTTCATAAGAACTTTCTCAAGGTTGTTTTAGAATTTCTAAAGCAAAAAACTTTTACATCCAAAATGCTTCCTCACTGCTTTACCAAACACAACCTAACAACAAATCACTGATATTAGAGATCGGAATTCTATACAGCGGTGCTAAAGTTTATTTTCTGATTTTATAAGACTATCCTATGGACAATTTTGTTTGTTATTAATCTTTTTTGTTTCAGTAAAGCAATAGGGTAATATCTTTTACCTATGTTTCTACTACTTAAATGATGGTGGCATTCTGATGCTCGTCCTGTCACCGATGACATGAATTTTGATGTTAAGGTGAGGGAGCATTGCAGTGTTTGGAACCCCTTCAAACATGCGCCCCCTCTATTTCCTAGGTACTGTGTAATAAGATTGGACACGATGTTATGCTCTTATCAGATTACCAGTTATAGGTCCTGGTTTGCTGTTTCAGTAAACTAATATATATCACACAGCATGCAGTTTATCCCTTCACTGAAGAAATTTTACAGTGCGTGATGATTATGTATCTAAATGCAGGGAGAATGTGATTGCTAGCGGAGCAGGTGATGACACCATATGTCTCTTTTCTGAGAGCAAAGAGATTTCGGTACTTTTAATTCCCATCCATTGTTTGTCTGCATGATAATTTTTCTTCAGAATAACGCAAAGTCTAATTCATGTGCTTGCTTGAATTAAATAATCTCTCTTTCTCACAGTGCAATTTTTATCAATTTACTATAGATTATCTTCACTTCCCTATATGCCTACATTAATCCATATCTAATGTCAAACGGGGTTTTTCTATTAAGAATTGTTTCTGAATCTCTAGTTTCATTTTTAGTGAAAAATCCACAATACATGCAAGAACAGCCCTGAAGTTGTTTCAGTTTATCAAACCCTTGTACTGTGAATAAGCACATACTGTGATGGTTTTTCTGCACCTACAAATACTTTCCATGACTAAAGCCCTTCCAATCCGAAAGGAATCTCCTCAATGTCCACAGAGTATTTGGTTCCAAGTTCCAACAGCATTCGGCGTTCTCTTTTAGCTATTCCTCCTCTTTCACCTGCTGTCCCTTTTTTATTTTTCTCATTTCTATATATCAAATTGACTATCATATAGGAAATTAGCAGACTTCAAATACATACAATCAATTGAGACCTTTTTTTTTTGTTTTTTTGAAAAAAAAAGTATAAGACAAGCTGAAAAGCAACTCAACCTCTCTGTACAGCATGAAAATGGATCACAGGCCATGGATCATTACCAACAATATGGTAAAATTTCATCTCACGGCTATTTAACGATCCAAAGCTTTTGCTTTATCAATGCCCTGTATCATATCCAGTTATTGCCAAACTTATCCGAGTTATGAGCGAGCTTATACAATCTGCAGGTCTTTGTTTTTATTTCACCTTCATCTGGAAATTCATCTCAAATGTCGACATGTGCATACTGGCACACTGCTTGCTCATGCTATCGATATATTTCTTTTCCTGAAATTGTTGGCATTCACTTAATGTAGCAATCATTTATTACAAGGCAACCAAATCAATGCATAACTCTGGTTTCAGGATGCTAAACCAAATTACAAGATTCTGCTGAAGAAGGAAAAGGCACATGAGATGGACATAAACTCAGTGCAATGGAATCCCAAGGTTAACACTAGTATACCCCTAACATATTCAGAGGCATCTACATGTTACCCTAAGACTCCAACCGTTGACACCGTCATCGGGTTAAATTTTGCAGGAACCTAGGATTCTTGCTTCAGCTAGCGATGACGGCACAATAAAGATATGGGAACTTTCAGAAGTGACAAGATGATCATTAGTCATGAACATTTCAGTAAGATTATATGTATGCATATCCTGATATGTATAAGAGTTGCTTGCATCTATGTTGTAGTGGAGTAGAGCAATTAAGAAAAGATTGAAACAGTTGAGTTTTGCCTAGATATGATCATGACAATTCTGGCAAATGCATGGTGTAGCTTTTGTGTGTATGATTCCATTCTTACACACAAGGAGTTCCAAGCAGAGTTATGTAGTGTATATGAAAGATGGATTTGAACATTTTTAGATGTTACTCATGAAGTTGTGATAAATTTATTAATTAAATTTTGAATATTAATCTCTTCAGTAAAAGGTGGAATTCATCATTCCAACGATTTTACACGATTGATTTCACGAATATCTATGAGGAGATAAATCGAGAAATTATAGTTGACAACTATAAGAGAGGATATTACTTTGGCTTTATCGAAATTCGATTCTTGTCTACTTCAGTAAATCTGTATCATAATAATCAATTCAACCATGTTTGAAAGTATTTAAATAGTAGTCTCAAATAAAATTCATCTTTTCCTTTTCTGAATCTCTCTTTTAACAGTTTGATAAATTTTGAACACAGCATGTTCAGGAAGTAATGGATTTTATTTTATTTTATTTTTACTTTAATGCGTCTTGGAAATACCATAGATGAATAATTCCTTAAAAATGTCTGCTTCTTTATTTCATTTCTTTTTCTGTTACATTTTGATGGAAACAAAATAGAGAAAAATATAAGGAATTATTTTTTTATAATCTATTCAATATATTTTCCCATAAACAAGATTATCTCAATCATTTTATTTCATTTTTGATCACTCAAACCCATCAAATAAACAAACCTTCTCTTCTGGGGAAAAGAAAGGGCTCTTTCTTGAATCTGTTGAATCACTCAAGCTGAGCTCAATCAGAGTCGAAAAGTTCAAAGTTAAAAAGAGATAAAAGCAATACAAATTAAACAAGTTCTTCGTCGTGAACTTTGCCAAACGAGTTTAGCTCTCTAATGTTCAAACTTGTTTATTTTACAAATTTCAGTTATCGCGAGGATCTATCGAGCAAAACACAATGTATTATCACTTGGCTAGTCTCCTAGTAACTAGCCAGCATATCGTCCATAACCTACAGTAAAGAACATATACAAAACAAGCCTACAAGCGATTCTATTTATCGAAAACAAGCGAAGAGGGCTGGAGATCTATAAGGATGAGAAAATTGGCAAAGGAAAGTAGCAGCTTTCAAAGTAAACAAAAACAGTTTGCAGGATCAAATCCTGGGAAAGCGAGGCCGCCCTTTTCTCTTTAGGAACTCGGGGATCTCTACCATACTGCCCTCGCCGGAAGGCAATTTCTGTCTGCTTATTCCGAGATTATCTACGCCAATTTGTGTTCCCTAAAAAATCTTATGGACGTCAATTCACTATATAGATTAACTGAAAGTATCGTTTGGAACATTGACGAAAACACGGTTACCTGCATTCGAGTTTCACTTTCCTCCTGGCGTCTGAAACCAGTAGCAATCAGTGTTATGCTCACCTGATACAGAAATAAAATGGTTCTTGTTAACAGTTGTCTAAGCTCATTCGAACAATTCAAATATCATACTGACGATATTTGCAAGAAAAAGCAGGAAGGCATTTGCTCGGCACGTGTATACGGTAGTGAAATTTGGCAAGATTAAGCAGCCATTTAATAATATTAATTGACATATAATGAGAAACTGTATCGTACCGCAAACTTCTTATCTTTCATGCTAAGCGATTAAATCAGAAAATGTATAAGGACTTTATTGACTTACTTGGCCGCCAAGTGACTGGTCAATAACTGCGCCAAATATCAAATTTGCATTTGGATCTACAAGATCGTATATGACTTCTGCTGCAGCATTGACCTGAAGGGAAAAAAGATCAAACCAAACCACAATGAGAAGTTGATATCTTGAATGCATGAATGTCCTAAGGGTCTATATATGCAAAAGCCTTTCGCTCGTCTCCTCCAAAGTCCACACAAGATGTGGTTTTCAATGAACCAATATTATACGGATATTAAACTCTCGATCAAGTTAATAAAAAAAATTGACAGGACTAAGTAGAAAACATGACCTACCTTTAATATTGAAGAGAGGGGAAAAAACCCCTCACCAATTAAGGAGATGAAAACAGGTGAAATCTTTTATTGCCTCAGTTTCACGAGGAAGGAAGAATAAGAACTCATAAAAAAAACTCAAACAGGAGCATCCCTCCAATAAATGCCAAAAACAAATCATGTGATAAATTTCATCTAATCTTTCCTGACAAAAGCTTATAGATGCTAAAAAGTTAGCAATGTTCTTCCAAACAATTTAAATTGAAACAGCAAAATCTCAGTACCTCAAACAAGGTCAGGTCATTTCCTCCAGTAATGTTCCAGACAATGCCAGTTGCGCGTTCAATTCCAATGTCAAGCAATGGTGATTGAATTGCATTTAGTGCAGCATCTCTTGCCCTTGTTTTTCCTACAAAATGATATCAGAGGGCTAAAAGGATGTCTCATTCATAATGCACCATAACTTAGCTCTCCAGTCTACTCCCCAAAAAAAAACTACTATTCACAGAGCTAGTCACAATTTTGAAAATGGCAGGTCTGCCAACACAGTGGACTATGCAACAAATAGCACAAACTGCAATTAGTATAGCAATAGACTGTTTTTCCCCTTTAGCAGCACAATCATATATGGCCATTGCTGATTGGCTAGAGCAAATAGACAAATAATGCATGCCTCTTGCACGTACAAGTGTGTAAATTTCAGAAAACAGTGCTAAACTAATAATCTGTCAGTATGTCTGCATAAGTACTTATAAACTCTGAAGTTAGCAAAGCCTTCGGAACTTCAGATATATTGAAATCAATTGCTTGTAGTGACACTCATTTACTTTAATCAACCTTGTTTTTAGTAGTAGATTCATAGTTATCCATCAAAAAGTGGCAGCAATGATTATGCCAAAGAAACCGTGCACAAAATATGCACATTCAACTAACAAAGGGACAACTGATCTAAATTTTCAGTGGCCATATTTGGAAAAGTATAGGTAAAAAGATTAGAGGATAAGCATATGAGACATGCCATGATAATTGTCTTCTTTGCTATCTTCCACTGAAATACCAAAAAAAATAAATGATGTTGTCTGCGTTCTGCACAGACATTAGTTACAGTGAAATTACCTGTAGCAGTACCAATACCCATTAAAGATGAACCTGCATCTGCCATAATTGTGCGCACATCAGCAAAATCAACATTGACAAGACCGGGAACCTGTGAATTTATGTTACGATAATAATCCAGTCAGAAACAATCATGTACTATTTCATGAGAAGGGAGCAAGAAGCAAAATTATGCAAAGTAGCCTCTGTGAGTTTTATAGCATCACAGTCTACTCAAGAAGACAAGGTTATAACCACTAATACATGTTTCATTAAGACAAGAAGAAAAACTTCCTTGTAAACAGTTTGAGATATCTGGCCAAGCAAACAATAGGCTTTTTGTACTTATGATGCAGAGAACTATGGAGGAACTTCTTGCTAAGATTAATGATTAATTCCAAACAATATAATGGTGAAATAAGGGTTCCCATGTTTGTTTACCGTGATTATATCAGAGATTCCACGAACACCTTGTCGAAGAATATCATCAGCCAAGTTAAATGCTTCAGTCACAGGAGTGTTGGGTGAAACAGCAGTCAATAATTTGTCATTTGGGATAATTATAAGAGTGTCAACATTGTTTCTCAAAGCTGCAATTCCTTCCTGTGCTTGAACTGTGCGCTTTCTTCCTTCAAATGAAAATGGGGTTGTAACTATACCCACAGTCAAGATGCCCATGGATTTAGCAATTCCAGCAATTACAGGAGCACCACCAGTTCCTGTCCCCCCACCCATTCCAGCCTGAAAAAGTTAATTTTCCAGTTAATAAAGAATTGCTCTTCCAACATAAGCCAATGAATATATCTTGATTTCCTAATTGTATAGCATTTCTAACATGCTACACAAGTTTCATTTGTTACATAGGTTTCTTCAGAAGACTGAATATATAATCAGAAGAATAAAGTAACATGCCTTTACATGCTCGAGCATCAACTTCAGGCTATCAAAAACTAGAAAACCAAAAACAAGTTGAGAAAAGAAACAATTTATGAATTTACAAGAAAAGCTGATTGAATAACTAGCTAGCAAAAAATCAAATTTTGATGGCATGAAGTATCTGCAGCAATCCATTAGGATAAAATGAGACAATTGATCCATTAACTTTGTTAAGTTATACCACTAGACCAAAATGCTTAATTCCAAGTTAGTACTACTTCAACCATTAAAGCATACAAATTCCATAGGCCCACTATAGTCCATGTCCCAAAATGCTTATGTCTTGCCATTGTTAACACCCAAATTCCATCTTGCAGCATACAATCATCCCTAGTTGCGGCATGTAATACTAAATGGTAACTCTGCCATCACAACATCCCCAGGATTAGTGAGCCTTAAGAAAAAGGTGCAAAAATATTCCTTCAATGATCTATTTTCCTTGTAGAGCTAAAGTTTGGTGTCATTAAGAAAAACTAGAAACAAACCACACAACTATTGCTTCATATGTCCATGAAAAAGCAAACTAAAAACTTAAATTAGGTTACCTACAATAAAATTAATGGGTCTAATTTCTTTATTAGTGATTACCTGCAAAGTTTAATTGAGAATGTAACCAGATATTTATCTTATTGTTCTAAGGATGATTTTTTTTTTCAAATCAATTTATTACCAGGACTTGTTAGGCAGTAGCCAAAAGTGTTGGTAGCCGGGAACTTATTCTCCATGGTTTGGAGAAATAAAAATAGAATGGGGCAACAACAGCAACTCAAAAAATATATGCAGTTAGAGAAGTTTTCTATGTGATATGTGTCGGTACATAATAAAATCGCACTTCTCCATACAATTTCTTTAAAAAATATTGATCGACTATTAGTTGCTTCATGGAGTGAAACCATTTCCTAACTATTTCGTTGGAACATGATTGGTAACTGAGTGTCTACCATGAACCCTAAATAAAGAGAAAAAAAATCATAGATCTATAAGGAACAAATATTCAAGGAGTTTTGACAATATATGATATTACATTAGATGGAAATTACATGAAACATACTGGGACTAGAATTGATGTTTTAGAGAGAAAAAAACAATAATAATATCAGCAACAGAAATATGTGGAGAAGAGAAAACATAATGTCCCCATCATAGATACAAACAACTGAAAATGAATTCCTGGCCTCTATCAACTAATTGAATATCAACCAATAATAAGGAATTAGGATGAACTTACTGTGACAAAAACCATGTCAGCACCAGAAAGTGCCACCTCGATTGACTCTTTACTTTCATTGGCAGCATTCATACCAATATCAGGGTTCCCGCCAGCTCCAAGTCCCCTAGTTAGCTCCTGACCAATTTGCAACCGGTTCTCAGGGAAGACAGGAGACATCCTCATCGCTTGCACATCTGTATTGACGATCCAAAATTCCACTCCTTTCATGGAACTCTCAATCATTCTATTGACCGCGTTGGAGCCTCCACCACCCACGCCGATAACCTTGATCTTAGCTTCGTTATAGTGGCTCTCCGCAACGGAGTCTCTAAAATTCTCAACGACGGCAGCACCTGCCTTCTCCATCGGACCATTAACATGCTCGCTCCTCTCTCCACGGAGCAGGGAAACTTCAGGATGCAGGCTCAAGAACGGATCTTTGTCGCGGTACGAACCGAAGCCGCTGGAGTTCGCAGAACATCTAAGACGATAGCTCGAAAGGTTCCTCATACCCAAGCGCCGATAGGAACCTTCTCCGGTGGTCATTCGGCTTGGCCATTTCCTGGAGGAGAGGGCTCCTCCTACAAGAACTGCCGACTACATGAGCAAAGAAAAACAAAAAAGGAAAACGATCAGGGTAGAGGAATGCGATTGTAGTGCTAAAATCGAACGAAAACTTCGGATTCTAGCAATGCCAATGCGCTTGAATAGTCAACAAACAAATTTAGGGACTCGATCCGGAGCGCCAAATCATGAAAAATCGGCCGAAAAGGAAAAAATCCAAAGATCGAAAGGGTACCTGCAAGATTTCAACAGCTCCCGGACGCATCTGAGAGGCGATGAGATTGGAAGAACGGAAGAGGGAGATGCAAAGATGGAGGAAGAAAGAGGGGGAGAAGAAGGGTATTGCAGTGAGGAGGATTTGGTCGAAGAACTCCGAAGCTGTTTTGACCTAAACTCCGCTACCAGAGTATAGCAATGATTGTGTGCCGTTTTAATACACATAACGGATCCGACTGTTATTTCAGTGACCGTGAAGTGACATGAACGGCTACCAAATCGCGATTTTTAATATATCATATATGATTATTTAAATATTCTTAAATATTATTATTATTTATCTAAATCTCGATCTATTTTATAATTATTAAAATTTAAAATTTTATCGTTCATTATATATAATTAAATAATGAAATGTGATATTCTTTTAATAAAAAATTCAAAGTGTACCATGAGTTCTTGATTTTTGTCCAAACATCTTATACACATAACGGACCCAACTGTTATTTCAGTGACCGTGACATGAACGGCTACCAAATCGCGATTTTTAATATATCATATATGATTCTTTAAATATTTTTAAATATTATTATTTTTTATTTAAATCTTAAATCGATTGAGTGGATTTTATAATTATTAAAATTTAAATTTTTTATCATTCTTATTCACATTATAATAATTATAAAAATTAAATAAATATTTAATTTTTGAGTGAACTTTCTTTTGAATATTAAAATATTTTCACCTTTTTATTTCTAAAAAGGAATTTTTAAAAAGGGCTTGTGAAATAAACACAAAATAGTTAAAAATTAAAATTTGATTATAAAAGTAATTTTTTTACTTATATAATTAGAACCTTGCATTTTCTACATATACAATTTTCATTTAATCACATTCTCAAGAATTTTAATTTAATCAACAAATTCAAAAACTTTCATAAAAAAAAAGTCTTTAAATATGCATACCAAGCATTTTCATCCCTTTAACACCAACAATAAGAAGATACACACTAGCATATTATGATAGTTTCGATACTTGTAGAAACATAGACGATGTCGATAGGAATGCAAACTACTAGCAATGTTGAATCATCACACTTGGATTAGTTGGGGTGCTCATAAAACCAAAGGAGCGCTCCAAAGGCCGAGCACTTTGAAAGTTGACGCGAGTTATCGATATGTCCGTTACCAACTTAGTCGATGATAAAAAATATCATCATGAACAACCACATCGAATTGTATGCCACACACCGGGGTTGCTCCCATGCTGCTCTATAGGATAGTGTGCGCTGTTGACATACCCGTTAGCCAACTTGGTAGACGACATAAAATGTCATCATGAACGACCATATCGAACCGTATGTCACGCACCGGGGGTTGCTCCCGTGCCGCTCTATAGGATGTGTGTGCCTGTCAACATGTCCGTTAGCCAACTTAGTCGATGATAAAAAAATGTCATCATAAACGCCATATTAAACCGTATGTCATGCACCGAGAGGTGCCCCCGTGCCACTCTATAGGATGTGTGCGCGTCGCATGTCCGTTAGCCAACTTGGTCGATGCTAGCTAATAGGTTAGCCAAGATGGCCAAGGCCATGATCAATATCCAAGAGTAATTTTGATACTAAATAATTCATTTAACCCTAAATGTTCCATGCATGATTATACACATACCACCTATATATATATCATACATCAATCGCGTAAACGATGAGCATATGATATTTCTGATATAACAGTCATAGATCGAATGAAACTCACGACCTGTCATTCACTATAATTAAACTATTCATGAGAGGCTGCTTTCTACCAAACCCTGATGCTCTTTTAGCCGGCCGGTAACATGAAAGCCATTTCATTAGTTTAATTAATTACGTTGGATTAAGATTACACATGCAATTAATTAATTAAGCTCCCTCTATTAATCCTCTTCTCCTCGATCGCTCTCCTCATGGCCTTCTCCATCGTCTTCCTCATCTTCTCTTCAGTGTTCCTCCTCCTCACGAGCAAGCTCCCTCTCGAGGCCGATGGCTGTGCTCAGCAGCAGCGCGGAAACCACTCAAAGTTGTTCGTCTTCGGCGACTCCTACGCCGACACCGGAAACTTGGGGCAGAGGTTGGGGAGAAACATCGCCCGTTCCTGGTTCCCTCCTTACGGAATGAGCTTCCCGCGGAAACCAACTGGTCGGTTCTCCGACGGCCGTGTGCTCACCGACTTTATTGGTCTGTCTATCTTTCACAATTCTTCTTCTTCTTCTTCTTTTTTTTTCTTCTTTCGATCTCGTTGAGCATGTTCTTCCTCTGTAGTCTGTACCAACTCGACTTCACTCTCTTGGCCTTATTCTGCTCTTTGTCACTGCGCGGCGTGGCAGCTTCTTCCATGCGAATCGGGTCGCCTGTACCGTACAGAATGAGGCGGGCGCCGGGCGCCGGCCGGCTCGCGTCCCACGGCATGAACTTCGCCGTCGCCGGTTCCGGCGTCTTCGACACCGGCAACTTCCAGCGGAACCTGGAGCTCCAGATCGACCAGTTCGAGTCGCAGATCGACGCCGGCGTCTTCTCCGGCTGCGACGTCAGGGCCTCCGCCGCGCTCGTCGCCGTCTCCGGCAACGACTACCTCCACCTCGCCCAGCGAGATCCGCACTACTTGCTCGTGAGTTTAATTGCTAGTTTAATCGTAATCGTGGTAAAATTTCTTCGGAACTTAATTAAAGTGAGTTTGTTTAATTAATTTCAGCATCTCGATCGGTTCATGAGCAGCCTGTTCGCGGAGCTGAAGCGGGACCTGAAGCGCCTCGAGCTCATCGGCGTCGCCAAGGTGATGGTCACCAACCTCCACCCCGTCGGGTGCACGCCCTACTACACCCGGCCGACGAATTACACTCGCTGCTCCGCCGATGTGTCCTCCGCCGTGGCGGAGCACAACCGCCGGCTAGGCGAGCTGATGTCCGAGTTGGGGAGCGGCGCCGCGTCCTTCCTTGGACTCGACGTCCACGGCGCCATCTCAAGCCTTCTTCTCCAAGGTGATCGATAATTAATATTCTTCGCCAACGCGCAAACTTCCTGTGGTTAATTTCTCCGATACGGTACTGATTAGCAGAGAAGTTTGGGCGGCCGCTGGCGCCGTGCTGCGAGAGCAGGGGCGAGGGGGGCAGCTGCGGGCAGGTGGACGAGGAGGGGAAGGAGGTTTACAGGGTGTGCGGGCAGCCGGAGGAGCACCTGTACTGGGACGCGGTGCACCCGACGCAGGCCGCGTGGGCGGCGGCGTTCGAGTTCCTCCGGTCGCCGGTGCAAAATTTCCTCCGCTTTTGAGCTGTGAAGGGGGTTTCCTCCAAAAAAACGATATTTGGGGGGTTATTTCTAAAGTTTCCAAATAATGCAAAACTCACAAAAACCCTAATGCTCAATCTAATTGGGAAAATTTTCAGTTGTTTATTTAGTAATGAAGCATGAATTATTTATCTTTTTAATTGTTTACTTATTATGAAATAATAGACGAGTGGATTTACAAATCCATTCGCGAATCATTTTTTTTATTCATCCAAATTAGGAGAGAGTGGAATCCTTTCTTTCTTAACATGTATCTTAGAACTAGAAAACGGATCAATATATGATGGGACATACTAATCTATCAGAAACCTATCATATAGTGGGGTGGAACAGACTGACCTACCAACTTGGTGGGTTAAAAAAATTTCAATCCAACTCAACTTAAGACGAATCATGGATTAGACGGGCCAACCTACATGCCTATAAAAAATAAAAATATATATAAAATATTAAAAATTTAAAGTTTGGATTGTAGTTTAAACGAGTCAAGTTAAATTTTTTTTGCATTACAGTTTAGAGGGATCAACCCACTAATTCATAAATTTTTCTCTTTTAATTTTAAATTTTAAAGAAAAAAATAAATTTTCTCAACCCGCGGGTTAACTCATGTGGGTCGTGGACTAGCCCATGTGGGTCGCGGACCTAGGCGGGTCGACCCCTGAACCCACCTTAAAATGGATTGATAAAATTTCAACCCAATCCGTTTAAATTGTTCGGCAAAATAGATCAACTCGATGAATCTAACTTAAATTGACGGCTCTACTCAGAGTAAACAGAGTATAAAATACTACTAAAAGTATCCAAAATTGATGATGTCTCGGCTCTATTTTCTTCTCCAAAATGTTTTTGTGAATGTAGTTTTTGTTTTCTTCAAATCGTTTATGATCATCGAGCATTGTCTCAATAGGTCAACAACGTATACAACTTTTTGATTTCTTTTTTAAATGTTTGTTAATGTTGTAGTTGTTCATTTTTTTTAATACAATTGCTATTTATTTTATTTATTGTTGATATAGGCAATTGCGACATTGTGAAAAAAAAGAGATTATATTGATTGATTTTTAGATGTCTTGGTAGAGTTTTTTTTTACTTTTTCATTTTAATTGTTTTTGAATAATTATATGTTAAGGAAATTAATGGTTTGTTTTATTAATTTTGTGAAATTGTTAGATTGTAATAGAAAATTTTTAATAATTTGTTGCTTTAATGATAAATCAAAAAAGACATGAGACAATCTTAAAGTACAAAATAAATACCCCGTGAGCACCGAGTGTAATTTTATTTTTAATTTTTTTTTATAATTTAGGAGTTAGGATATAATGTTTAGGATTCCGAATTCAAAATTTACGAATGATATCACTCCTCTATATATATATATACCCCGTGAGCACCTACTATAATTTTTTTTTACAATTTAGGAGTTAGGATATAATGTATAGTCGCATATTTTAAGGCACGCAGGATATCGCTCCTCTATATATATATATATATTTCCGAATGAATGTTCCAATCCATCAACCAAATCAAAAACAATAAAATTGTTAAATAACATAAAAAACCAACTAATGAATGACTGACGAATACACCATGAATCAAATAATGAATGAACTGAGGAACTACTTTTCGATCTAGTATCATAGCTACTCTGCGTCTGCGTCAGTGAGCCTGAACCTACAAAGTGGACAAGCATTGCTTCGAGTTAGCCACTCCCTCAAGCACTCATCGTGAAATATGTGATGACATGGCATCTCCAAAACATGAGTCGTTATGTCGAAGTCATTTAGACAGATTGAGCATGTGTCGGACTCTTCTGCAATCTTCACTCGGAGCCTCTCCACTACTACTGCAGGCGTCGGCGTGGGCCCTCTGATAGCCTCCTCGTCGTCGTCATCATCATCATCATCATCTTCTTCTTCTTCTTCTTCCTCCTCCTCCTCCTCATGCCCCTCGAAGAAATATCGTTGTGTCTCCGAAGGCACAAGGTAGCGAAGATGACCGACAGAATAAACGGAAGGAGTCATAAGGGGAATCTTAATAACAGAGAAGAACTTCATCGTGGATAACTCCATGATTGGAAAGCGATTGAGCACCACCTTGGTGTATCTACGGAAAGCTACACCAAGAAAAGCACGGTCAGCGATACGGATGTGAGCCGCTGCCACGTGGGAGAGCATCCACCTCGTCTCCATGTTCCAAGTGGTCTCGTCGGCAATGTTCTCACAGAGTTGGTCGATGGTGAAGTAGGTGCGCTCAACATCATGGGTGGAAGGAGAAATCGTCTGGAGGCAAAAGTAAAAAATCAGTTGGGGTGGGTCCACATCTTGCGAACGTCGTGTCACCACTTCCGCTTCCATGCTAAGAACATAGCCGCTTGCATCGGCTTCCCACCCAGGAATCGGAATGGGCATTGCACCGTTGACTGCTACGTTGCTCATCGAGTAAGTGTTGGTCGATGAATTGATGATTATGGAGGAAGGAAGAATTAAATGAGATGAATGACAAAATAGGTAAGGGGAGGACTTTTTTATATAACAAATATTCTGTTAGTTAGTTGCTAATAATTCTCCAATTAACTAACTTTTTTTTAAATTCTAAACAAATTAAGCTCTCGGCCATCCTAATTAATAATTTAAAAATTATTATTTTAAAATTTTTTTATATAACAAATCGAATTCTGTTAGTTAGCTACTAATAATTCTTCAATTAACTAACTTTTTCTTTTAAATACTAAACAAATGAAGCTCCCACCCATCCTAATTAATAATTTAATAATTATAATTTTAAATTTTTTTTTTAAAAAAAAAGTGTGATGGTTTTGTAAATTTATGATTTTCAAATGCATACGTTTAATATTAGTGGTTTACATTTATTTTTAAAATTAAACGTTTTAAAAGAACTAATTAATCAAGAATTAAAAAATATTAAATCTTAGTAAAAAATTAAATTCTTTTCAAAACTTAACAATTAAATTTTTTTTATAAATTATTGTATAGATAACTTTTAGAATACTACTGACAATACTTATTAGTATAATTTTAATACATTTTTAAAAAAATTAAAATTAATAAAATCTTATTTACATTCAAAACGATATCTTTAAAAAATTTAAAAAATAAATAATTTTATTAATTGACAAAAATTATTGTTAAAGCTTGAATATAAAATTTTAATTATTAATTTTACATCTCAAAAAATAAAAAATTAAATTTTACATAAAATGTATTTTTAAAATTAATATTTAATTAATTTTTAAAAAAATTATTAAAAAAATGTAAACTCATCGATGTTGATCCCTAAATCCGAATAAAAACGATGAGAGGTGCACGTTAAATTGATGACTAACATTAATTTTCAAGTAAATATTCAATGAATATTTAATTTTTTTTTAAAAAAATATTAAAACTCTATTTAAAAAAATAATATCAAGAGATTTGATCCGATATATTTCTTTCACCCTCTTGAGTTTTATCATGCTAAAAAAACATCCTTAATTCATAACCTCTATTAGTTAAAAAAAATTATTTAAAAAATTTAATTTTTTTTTGTTGCACAATATCATATGTGGATTTTAACATTTCTAATTTACTGAAGTACAACATCTTGTACTCTCTTGATCTTATCCATATTGTTCCCAGGGCAATGGGATCCATCCGGATTGTACGCAGCCGGTTTGACCTTGCCAAATTATTTAAAAAATTTAATTTTCTTAATTTTTGCACAATATCATATGTGGATTTTAACATTTCTAATTTACTGAAGTACAACTTCTATCATTTTTTTTTTATCTTATCCATATTACTAAAACTCATTAATAGACTTAGATGGATCAATTTAAGTCAAAACTTTATTTAGTAAATTCCTTTTATCAATTTCATTGTACTAAAAAATTCTTGATTCTATCCGTTTAGAAAAATCAGCCTACCAATATTCATGATTGTAACAGATATGCTTTAAATCAGTATAATATTCATGTATATAATTTTAATCAAATAAAAACTATGCCTTAAATCAGCATAATTTAATTTTTTTAACATAAAATAGTTATGAATGCTTTAAATTAAGATCGATCGAACATTATTTTAGATTCTTTATATTTAGATATATAAAAGCAAAGTAAACCGTTCTCTTTCAAATTGTATAAGTTTATGTTATATATATATATATATATATATCGTTCTGCTGGGCGTCTGTTCGTGGGCGACGCCTGGGCGACAGCTGAGCTGGACGTCCACGTCAGCGGCTCGCGTGCGATCGATCAGCGAGAAATAACCATTCGCGATTCGATTTCCTGCAGAAACCCTAACCTCTTCGCCGCCGCTCCTTTCTCTTCGCCTCTTCGCGTGCACGATCTCCTCCTTCCTCTTCGCTGCTCCTTTCTCTTCGCCTCTTCGCGTGCGAGAAACCCTAACCTCTCCACCTCTCTTCGCCTCTTCGCGTGCGCGATCTCCTCCTTCCTCTTCGCCGCCGCAGACTCTTCGCCTCTTCGCTGCAGAAGCCCTAACCTCTCCGCCTCTTCGCGATCTCCTCCTTCCTCTTCGCCGCCGCAGCCCTAAGCCTCCCTCCGCCGCAGCCCTAAGCCTCCCCTCCGCCGCTGCTCCTTTCTCTTCGCCGCCCCAGCCCTAAGCCTCCCCTCCGCCTCCTTTTTCTGCGCTGCCCTCTTCGCCGGCGCAAGTGATTCCCGGCTCTCTTCTCCCCTGCTTCGCCGCCGGCACTGCTCGCCGCCAGGAGCTGCTGGGTGCCTTTTGCTCGCCACCAGGATCTGCTTGCCGCCTCTTCGCCGCCAGGATCTGCATCCTGCTGCTCTCTCTTGCTCTCTGCTTCCCTGCGCCGCCGGCACTGCTCCCTCTCGACTAGGGTATAATTTAGGGTTTAACTTGCATTTCATTTAATTTAGGGTTTTTTACAGCATTTGATTTCAAATTCTGGTATGGTTTAGGATTGGCTTTCTTTTGCATTTAATTTATGGTGTAATGAAGTCTTTGTGATTGGAAAAATCTTTCTTACTAGTTGTTAAGTTTCAACAGGGAGTCCTAAATGTGATTGCTTAATTCTATTTGTAAGAATTTTAATAGGCATTTCAATTGTTCTAAAGCTTCTTGGTATTGGTACTAATCTTAATATATTGTGGTGACTATTTTAGGGACTTCCACATCAGTGAATCAATTAGTTGTAGTCAAAGAAGATTCATTATCTGGCCAGTTGCAGCAGAGGGGTTTTTAGGCCTTGCAAGGCTTGCTGTAAGCTTTCATTTGAAGGACGATCTCCATCTTGAACCAGCAGAGGTAAGCCATCTTATTACATTTTCAATAGTCAACATGTTTCTTTGCAATCCAATTTAGGAGGTTTATCACTTGGATTCTATTCGTCTCTCAGTTTATATGTTTTGTTTGTATGCCCTTTCTTTGTATGATTTGCAAATGCTGCTCAGCTGAATATCTTACTAAAACTGGGTGTTCATAGCATTTAATTAGGGATTTTTTCCTATTCCTTTGGTATGATTTAGGGTTTAAACTCTAGGTTTTTCAAGACTTTCCCATCACTCCCAAGTTGCCTCTTCTGCTCTATGATTTTGCCATATGACTTTTACTAATGGTACTTCTTTGTTTCATAATTTCTTAACTGCTCGATCTATTATCTGAATAGGTCGACTATCATAGCTTAGATCTTTGCGGATTTGCACCGTCTATGGCTCTATCACCTGGGTGGCATCTGGGATGTGCTTCTTCAGCATGTAGACATGAAACACATTGTGGATAGCTGACATCTCCTGAGGTAGCTCTAGCTCATAAGTACTTTACCAACTCTTCTAGTGATAAGGTATGATTCCACATATCTAGGACTTAGCTTGCCCTTTTTTTTCCAAAACGCATTACTCCCTTCATGGGAGCCACTCTAGGAATATTGAATCCCCAACCTCAAACTCTAATGGCCTACGTCGTGTATCAGCATAGCTCTTTTGTCGACTTTTAGCTGTTTCTATTTTCTTGCGGATCTGTTGTATGGCTACTGTGGTATCCTCAAGATAAACTTTGCTATTAGTTTGAATTGAGGTGACTCTCGTGCTAATAGAATCAACTGAAAAGCTTGTTGGATGGATAAGCTTGTTGAAGGCCGATTGAATTAACTAGAATGGGTTCAATTTACTAAACAAAATTTGAATCAATTGAAATCTTATCGAGTCTGCTATAGATGGCAGTCATTGATAGATAAGCTTATAATCTTATCGAGTCTACCTATCCCATGTTTGAAGCCCTAAATTCAACTTTTAGAAGCTGCCGAAGGAGACTGTGCCCCCAGAGCAAAAATGGCCGGAGGGGTTACCTTTGGGGAGAAGACTGTGCCGGAGGAGACTGTGTCGGAGGAGACTGTGCCGGAGCAAAAATGGCGCGAGGAGATTTCGCTGGAGAAGACTTTGCCGCGAGGATCTGCCGGAGCGACCGAGGGAGCGCACCGGAGGGAGAGGCAGAGGGAGAGCGCCGGAGGGAGAGGGAGGGAGAGGCAGAGGGAGAGAGCCGGAGGGAGCGCACCGGAGGGAGAGCCGGAGGGAGATCCGAAGGTACTGCGATTTCGCCGAGAGATAGAACGTCGGACGGAGATCGCAGAGGGAGAACGCGCGGAGAAGAAAAAATCGGGGTCGGATCCAACCCTAAATCGCGATTATAGCGACGGAAGAAAATTTTCGTCACTAATTAGCGACAGATATTTTCTTCCGTCGCTAGGCAACTTGGATTAGCGACGGATAATTGATTCCGTCGCTATAATTAGCGATGGAATTAAAATATCCGTCGCTAATTAGTGACGGATATTTTAATTCTGTCACTAATTAACGACGGAATCAATTATCCGTCACAGATTATATCATTAGCGCTAATTATAGAATTAAATTCCGTCGCTATTTCATGGTTTTTTTGTTGTGCTAGTAGAAGATCAGGAATCTAGGGTTATATATATATATATATATATATATATATATATATATATATATATATATATATATATATATATATATATATAATATTAATTGAATTCTTTAATTTGTTCGATTTTGGTTTTAAAAGTCTAAAGTTAAAGCGATTAAACTAAACTTATCAATCGACTGCTATATTATTAACAGTCGATTGATAAATACATAACAATCGATTGCTATGCTTGATGAACTTCCATTCTTTGCATACATTGGAGAGCAAGGAGAAATTTCAAATTCATGATCTCTATCACTCTTCGCCTGTCGGTGGGATCTAGGGTTTTTTCATAGAAACTTGCATCCCATCTCGTGGGATATCGAAGATTACTAGATTAGGCCAAACCAACTATATTTGAAAGTTTAGTTCGATTAATTTAGAAGTTCATGAAAAATAGTTTATTCGATTTAATCGGTTTGATCTTGATTTTAAAACTCCAAATTCGATTAAACCGACTGAACTGAACATATCAATGGACTACTATATTATTAGCAATCGATTGATAAATACATAATAATCAATTGCTATGCTCAATGAGATTTCATTCTTTGCAAACATTGGAGAGCATACGAGAAGTATTCCATCCCCTTCAGATTCATAGTTTTCATGACCTCTCCGTCCGTCAATGGAACCTAGCGTTTTTTATAGAAACTTGCTTACAATCTCATTGGAGATTGGAGAAGATGAGAATGAGTGGAGAGGACGGAATCTAACGCTCTGTTTGGATGGGGTGAGAGGAGGTTCATTAACGGAAGGGGAAGGAAATAAAAGGGAGAGGAAGGGAAGTAATTATATTTTCTATGTTTGGGAGGAAAGGAAGGTTCATTAACGTAATATATGTTACTTTGTTTGGGAGGAAAAGAAAGAGAATGAAGGTTAAATATATAAGATTACAAAAATATCCATACTTCTTAAAATAAATATATATATGAAAAAAAATATGTATAGCTCATTAAATCTATGGATGTAAAATTTTTCTTGTTAAAATCATCTTGTGAGATCAACTACAAATAATATTTATGACTTAAATAAATAAAAATTTTAAAGAAATAATTAGTAGATATACAATAAATATGCGAAATACAGAATTTGTATATTTTAGTACGACAAAGGATAACTCAATATTTTTACATATATTTCTATAAAAATTTATTGATGTAAAAATCTACAACGAAGGTCGACGTCGAGGAGTGCAAGCAATGAGATCCTGTGACGGTTGCGTTATGTGATGAAGAGCGACGGTGCAAAACCTAATAGATGAGTTATTTTAATAATTAATATTTTAACATAAGGATAAAATTGAAATAAATATTTTTTAAGTTTTCCTTTCCCTTCCTTACATCCCGATTTGGAGTGTAAAGAATTATGTCAATTCATGGACATGTAAGGGGAAAGCTTACCTTTCTTTCCCCTTCCCCTCCTTAGCTTGTTTGGGAGGAGGTGAGAGAAGGGGAAGGAAGGGTAAATAAGGGGAAGGGAATTTGTAACCTTGTTTGTAAAGAAGTGAGGGAAGGGAAGAGAAGGGGAAGGAAGGGTAAGCTTTCCCCTTGCATGCCCATAAATAGACATAATTCCTTACACTCCGATTTGGGGTGTAAGGAAGGGGAAGGAAATGTTAAAACATATTTATTCCAATTTTACCCTTATATTAAAATATTAATTATTAAAATAACTTATCTATTAGATTTTTGCACTATTGCTCCTCGTCACATAACGCAGTCGTCACAGGATCTCATCACTCGCACTCCTCAATGTCGACCTTCGTCGTAAATTTTTACATCAGTAAATTTTTATAAAAATATATATAAAAATATTGATTTATCTTTTATCGTACCAAAGTGTACAAATTTTGAATTTCGTATATTTTTTATATATCTACTTATTATTTTTAAAATTTTTTATTTATTTAAGTTGTAAATATTAATTTTTGTTAATCTTATGAGCTATATATATTTTTTCACATAAAGTATTTTTGTAATTTTATATATTTAGTTTATAATTTCGATTGACGAACTCATTGAACGAATAGTTATAAGACATTAAATAAAATAAAATATCTAACGAACAATTATTTCTAAATTATTGTAGATCTATTTTAACAAGTAAGGATATTTTTGTAATTTTATATATTTAACCTTCATTTCCTTCCCCTTCCTCCCAAACAAGGTAGCACATGTTACGTTAATGAACCTTCCCTTCCTCCCAAACAAGAAAAATATAAATACTTCTCTTCCCTTTCCTTTCCCTCCCTTCCCCTTCCTTCCCCTTCCGTTAATGAACCTTCCCTCACCCCATCCAAACAGAGTGTAACTCACTCCATCCCAAATAAGGATCAAGATTCTCTTTCCCCTTCCTTATCCTTCTCTCCCTTTCCCTCACCTCCTCCCAAACAAATTGTAAGGGGGCGTTTGGGTTGGTCTTTTTTTGTTTTCATTTTCTTATATTTTAGAAATTGTTGTTTGATTTGTGTTATCAATCTAATTCTCTAGAAAATGAGAAGTCATTTTCTAAGAAAATAGAAAATGACAAAATATCATTTTTTATAGAGAATGAAAACTACCGTTGGCAAATAGAAAACGCGAAAATGCGACTACAGTAATGCCGTACGCCTCTAAATTTCTCTCCGACGTTGCAATCTCCCGACTTAAGGGTTACCATTTCGACCCCAACAACTTAAGCATCTTCGCCTCAGCCTCCACGAACCCGACACCTCCTATAGGAACCGCGGCGCCGACGCAAAAAACCAGGCCTTTTTTCTATTTCTCATAGAGTGAAAGGAAAGGAGCGACCTTTGGGTTTAGGGGTCGAAGACACCTTCAGCCTCGGAAGTGATGGAGTTTTCTCCTCCGAGTTAAAGCCGAGGATCAGAGAGGTAAAACGGGCAGCGGCGAAGGGGAGTCAGCGGCTGAGGGGTTGGCACTGAGGAAAACTTCAATGTTTCTCTGCTCCTACTAAACAATCGGACGAAATGGGCGTCTTCCTTCCTCCTTACTGTCGTCGGATCCCGATCCCTTGCTTGTGGTGAAACCCTAGCTATGGGATCCTTGAATTGAAGCAAAAGTTGCAATTAGAATTAACAAAAGTGAACTGATGGAGGTTGAAAGGGAAAAAAAACTGCATTTTATGCCATCTAGATACTCGTATCTGGTGTATTTCCTCCCTAACTAAAATATCTGGTTTTACAGTTGGGATTACTGCTATGGACCTATTTCTCAGTCGTTTTCACTGACCCAGAAGCCAAATCTAGATAAGGAGATTTGAGAAACTGCTCTATTAATTGGCATGGAACAACCAGGACTTACAAACTCAGAAAATCCGGCAATAAGATACTGCAGGAAGTGCAATCGGTTGAAGCCACCTGGCTGCCATCACTGTTCTGTTTGTAAGACCATTGATCTTATGTTTAGTTATATGTCAAGTACAGTGAATCATTCTATAATGGGTTTACTTATGTCTGCCCTTATTGTTTGATATTAATTCTTATGTTAGGTGGGAGATGTGTACTTAAGATGGATCACCATTGTGTGTGGGTTCTAAACTGCGTTGGATCTTTAAACTATAAGTTCTTTCTTCTTTTTCTGGTAGGTTTCTACATTCCTTTTTCTTCTTCAACTGTGGTTGGATATCTGTTATTCTTATTGAACAATTGCTGATGTAAGTCATAGATTTACAGGTTTTCTATATACTATTTCATCTAGATAAATACGTAGAAATTCTTTCTCAAATTTAAAAGTTACTCCTCAACACCAAGGTCACACCTTATCACTTGTTCCATGAATCCAAGCGGCCGGCACTAAGAGATATCCGAGTAGTAGAGAGAAGCTTGAACAAATTTGAGAATTCAATAACTAGAATCTAATCCTAGAATCGTTACGAGATAGTAACAAATCCTTTTTTACTAGTCTTGTTCTTGAAAGAATGGGAACAAGGAATGAAGCATCCAAGGAAGAGGATTGAAATGTAGGAATTCATCCGTCGACGCAAACAATGTGTTAGTGAGATAGAAGTCTTCGTGGTTGTGTCTCAAAAATAGACTGTTTGATTCGATTTGCTTGGTATTTTGTTCCTTGAATGTTTTATTTATAATTTTTCATATTAACAAACCAAATTTATTTTTAGTTTTCTTTTTTAGAAAATAAAAAATAGTATATCATATCAAATGTATTTTTTATTTTTTAAAAATTAGATCAGAAAATAAAAAAAATAGAAATAAAAATAAAAAAAATCAAACCAAACGCCTCTATTATTTTTTTTTTACAGGAACTCATGTCATATCTCATGAGAGACCAATCTAATTGAATTTGAAGGTTCAATTTGGTTAATTGAAAAGTTCATTTTCAAAAAAAAAAAGTTAATTGGGTTTAATGGATTCGATCTTGGTTTTAAAAGTCCAAAATTGATTTTAAAAGGTCTAAAATTTATTAAACCGACTGAATTGAACATAGTCAATTGCTATTTTATTATAGTCGATTGATGAATACATAACAATTGATTCCTATGCTCGTTGAGATTCCATTCTTTGCATATATGGGAAAAAATGAAAAAGTATTACGGCGCTAATAACATAGAAGCTTATTTTTTAAAAAAAAATTCAATTAATTTGATTTAATTAATTCGATCTTGATTTTATAAATTTAAATTCGGTTAAACTGAATTTATGAATCAATTGCTATGTTATTAGCATTTAAATGAGATGGATACTGAGGTTCCTCTGTCTGGTAGACACTAAGACAGAATGGTATTATCTCAATTCTACACAACTTTTTTTTTTCTGATGGCTGTCACTGTCTTAGATTTCACTACTCTTGCCGTCGCACAAGATTGGGCATGATCTGAATCTTCTTCCCAAGGTCAGGAAGAGAATGAAGATAACCTAAACAATATGCAAGAAAAGTGGTGGTTTTCTGGAGCATAATAGTCAAATATATGTAGCTTTAACCAATCAGTCCATAGCTACTGATTCACTAAATACAGAACAGCCAAAGAAGATTTTAAAAAAAAAAAAAGGCTAAAACTTCAACTCCATAGCTCACATTACAAAATGTAACCAAAGAATATCTAAAACTGGAAGACAAGGCCATAGAAATTGTCTCAAGCTCGGCGCTTGCTCAAACGCCATGAGTTAGACTTGTGATATCGGTCTAAGAACAGTTCCATACACTCCTGCCGCTTCCGTTTATTCATCTTGGTTCGATTTGAAGTCTTGTAAAATCTGGGAGCTAGTTCCACCAACCACTTCGGGTCGATGACTGTAACTTCCCTCATGTATTCCTTGGTCGTCATGACTAGCTCATGATAGATCACCCAGTCTGGTTGCCTTTGAAATAGAGCACTGCCGGGGTGGATGTACACAGGTTGGTTTTCGACTA
This sequence comes from Curcuma longa, assembly GCF_044706935.1. NCBI lineage: Eukaryota > Viridiplantae > Streptophyta > Magnoliopsida > Zingiberales > Zingiberaceae > Curcuma > Curcuma longa. The sequence continues at coordinate 1,656,148 of NC_133875.1, forward strand.
GCGTCCTGTAGCCTTCTTCGGGGTCCTTCTTTGCTGCGTGAAAGAAGAAACCTGCCGTGATCGCCTTCTTTATCTTTGTGAAATTTTTTCCAGAGCTAACGACATGCAGCTTGTATCTGAAATGTGAGGTAAATTATCAGTTAAAGTCTGGCAACGACAAGCAACATCAAGCTGAGAACAATATGACAACAGTTTGACAAGGCCTATAGATCTCAAATGACTGTTTGCATAGACTATTCAGACCCTAACTGGTAGATGATTGTGAGTTGCAAACTTAAATCAAACTGTAGTTTTTCACATATATTTAGTGAAGACCTCCTAACAAATCATTTGCAAATTGCAAAAGAGCTGATTCACCAAGGAAAACAATGTAAACTAAGGCTTTTACTCTTCTCACATGGAATTCAATATAAAAGATCAGCAGATTCTTCTCTCAAAAAGATCTAGATTTCTCTACTTCTCTATGAATATAATGGTAGTAGTAAAAAACAATGAAAACTAGACATTTAGTGGTTGATTAGCAAAGAATGTGATAGAAATGGCAAACAAGTCTGTTAGATAATGAATGAATGAATGACATACCTGTCCATGATAGTAAGAAGCTGTTTCCTCACATCCTGAGCTCTCCTAAGCGAACGGGACTGCACAAAATTGTCAAAGCACCAAAGTCTTGAAAAGTTTTTAGCTTTCCACGCCTCGTATACAGCAAGCAGTGTAAAGTGATCCCCTTCTGGCTGAAAGAATTTTGCTCTTTTTTGATCTGCCTGGGCTTGTTTCTCTCTCGGTCTGTAGAAAATGTCCCCAGTCGTAATCATTGCTATAATAGTTAAAATTTCATCACTGCATCCGAGGCCCACACTAGCGAGAAGCATTTTTGATAAAGGAGGATCCAATGGGAACTCAGCCATTTTTCTACCCAATTTTGTCAGCAGCCCTTCCTCATCGAGAGCTCCGAGACTATAGAGTTGTTCCATCGCAGAAATGAGGGCCTGAGGTGATGGAGGATCCATGAAATCGAAGGATAGAAAGTCATTTATACCCATAGCCTTCATATTAAGAGTTGTCATGCCAAGATTGATCCTCTGGATTTCTGGAATCGTCGTCGGAGACATTTCGTTGCGGTAAGCACTCTCTGTGTACAGTCGGAAACATCTACCAGGACCAGTACGCCCAGCACGGCCAGCTCGCTGCTTTGCTGATGCTTGTGAGATGGGTGTGATAACTAGTGAATCAAGCCCCAGCTTCGGGTTGTAGACATTTTGTTTAGCAAAGCCAGGATCGACGACATAGTAAATACCATCGATGGTCAAGGAAGCTTCTGCAATGTTGGTAGCCACCACCACCTTCCGCTTCCCGGGAGGAGCAGGTTCAAAAATTCTGGACTGCATTTCACTGGGAAGCGCACTGTATACCGGCAAGATTATCAACTCAGGCACATTTTTTCCTAACCCTTTCATTCTCTCATACAGAGATTGGCAAGCATGATCAATCTCTTCTTGGCCAGTCAAGAAGAGAAGTATGTCTCCTTCAGGTTCCATCAAGTGTATCTGCAAAACAGTGATTAGTGCTGCATCCAAATAATCAGTTTCCGGTTGCTTAGCATAAAGTATCTCCACTGGGAAAGTTCTACCTGGAATGGTGAAAATGTTGCAGTTGAAGAAGTAGCCAGAGAATTTCTCTGCATCCAGCGTAGCAGATGTCACAATCAACCGAAGGTCTGGTCTTCGCTTCACGAGCTGCTTTAGCAATCCAAAGAGCACATCAGTATGGATCGTCCTTTCGTGAGCTTCATCCAACATGATTACTGAGTACTGCGAGAGAGTTTCATCAACAAAAATCTCTCGGAGAAGCATACCATCTGTCATGTATTTGATCACAGTCTTAGGACCAGTGCAACCTTCAAACCTGATAGCATAACCGACCTCCTCGCCCAGACGGCAACCAAATTCTTCAGCCACCCGCTTTGCCACAGACCTTGCTGCCACCCTTCGAGGTTGTGTGCACCCAATTTTCCCTCTCGTTGTGTATCCTGCCTCAGCGAGATACTGAGTCACCTGTGTTGTCTTCCCTGAGCCGGTCTCACCGATCACAACAAGAACTTGATTGTCTTGCACAGCTTGAACCAACTCCTTCTTCAATTTATAAATAGGAAGACTCTGTCTTTGTTCCTGAATTGACAACTTTGATCTCTGCCCCAGCGTTACAGTTCTTCCATAAGCATCTTTCTTCCACTCCGGCATCTCTTCTGGCATTGGATCTTCCCAGGGACGATTGAGATCTTTAGGAATTGAATCTAGCATCGTCCTCTGCTGCTGCTCCCTTAACTCCCTTCTCTCCTTGATGAGGGCTGACTGCAGTGCAGCAGCCCTGCCCAAAGATCCCTTTGTGTTCTTGAAAATTTTGACAGGTGATGTATCCATTGAATAACGGGTCTGCCCTTGCAAGAAGGCCGGTTCATACTCAGTGAGCTCAATCTCTATCTCCTCCTCCTCCTCAGCGCCCTCATCCTCCTCCTCAGAACCCTCTTCCAGATGCTGCTCCTCCTCCTTGCGCTCGGCGGCATCCTTCTCGATCTCCAAACCGCGGTCATCTGGGAGGGGAGAGGGAACCCTCTTCCAGATGCTGCTCCTTCTCCTTGCGCTCGACGGCATCCTTCTCGATCTCCAAACCGCGGTCATCTGGGAGGGAGAGAGCGGAGAGGGAGGATGATTTCTCGTCGTCGTCAGGAGTGCGGGAGGCCTGGATCATGGTATGAAGAGAACGTATCAGGTAGTCAGGTATAGCCTCAAAATCCTTTAGCTTACCTTCAAATTCATCAACAGTTTCAGAATGGCGACCTATCTCGACGATAAACTCTGCCACAATCTTGTCGCCGCAGCCCATGTGATATTCTAGTTCCTTGGATATGTTGGAGAGCAAAGAAAAGTCTTCCAGCTTCTTCTCCATCACCTCCCGCCGGCGGAATCCTAGGACGGAGAAACGGAGGGAAAGGCGGAATCGGAATCCTAGGGTTTTTGAGGACGAAGGACGGGGAAACGGAGACCGGCACAGGCACCGAGCCGAGGGAAAGTCTCGTGATGGAGACTTTTAATTAGAACGGATCGGCCTTATAAAACCTAAGCGTACTGTTGAGAAAAATTCGAACCGAATAAAAAAAATCTAATAATTTATAACAGAAATTTAAATATAACCTTATATAATTATGAGAGTTGCTTTTTCCATCACTTTGATACCGCATCCCCTCTCCCACCTCTCTCTTTTTCTATTTATTTATTTTTTTTTATTTTTTAATTTTTATTTAATTTTATTTTTTAATTAATTTTATTTAAAAATAATTCTCATATATTTTTAATTTTATTTAATTTTTTTTAATAAATTTATTTTATTATTTTTTTCATTCAATTTATTTTTTTCAAATTTTTATTTGTTATCAATACTTTATTTTTAAAATTTTATATAAATTTTATTTAACTTTATTTTTAATCAATTTTGTTTATTATATATTTTTTTCAATTTTATATAAATTTTATTTTTTAATTAATTTTATTTATTATTTTTTTCATAATACTTATTTTTTTTTCAATTTATTATTTTTTAAATTTTGTTTTTTTATTAATTTTATTTTTTTGTTAATCAGTTTTTTTTCAATTTTTTTATCAATTTTATTTTTTTAATAATTTTTTTATATGTTTATAATCTTTTGTTTATTTTTTATATATAAGTATTAATGAAAAAATAATAAATAAAATTAATTTAAAAATAAAACTAAATAAAAATTAATTAAAATTAATATATATATAAATATATATATATATATAAGTAAAATAAAATAAAAAACAAAGAAAATAAAAATAAAAATGTCATTTGAATGGGGGAGAGAGAGGAGGGGAGGGGGGTGCGGTGTAGGAGGTTGGAAAAGCAATTTACTATAATTATACTACAATGGCCCATAATATTCATTATGCGAAGTGATCCGCTAATGGTCCATCAACACCTTTACCTGAGGGTCCATTGGCCCACTACTAATTCTTAAATCCAATAGTCCACTACTGATTCTTAAATCCAATAGTCCACTAGCGATTCAATTGGCTTTAGTGCTCTGTTTACGATAAGGAGCGAACAGTGGAAGAGGAAGAAGAAGAACTATGAGAAGATGCAATGGCCAACGAGAGGAGGAGGAAGAGGAAGGAGAGAAAGAAGAATAGAACTGTGATGTGCATGATAAATGAACAGATACAATACACCATATCACCATGGAGATTTAAATTGGGCATTCTTTATGCATAATCAATATAAATATATATAATTTTTATTATGAAAAATAAAATGTGCCTTTATCCATAATCGTGAATAAACGGATATACAGTAAGTTAATACATAAAATAATAATTTAAATCTATGAATAATTAATCTAGCTATTTTACTACTCCTTAATTCACCCACTTATACATTCAAATAAATGAAATCGCAGACGTAAAAGTAAAAGTTTATCCACCTTTTAAAGCAATCGAATTACTTGAACCCGGCCGTTTGTTTATACGTCATTCGTTTGGACATAGAAACTATCACGAGCATGACACGACCTTTGATTGTTTAACTTGTGCTCGGGCTCTGTGTGTCCTCCCGTATGCGACATCCGTATATAGTGATGTTTTGCGTGTCCTCTTGTATGCGACATCCATCCGTAACTAAGTGTGCATGGTGCCTGGATCACTTTCGGATGCTCCAATTCATTCTGACATGTACTCAGTCGCGGATACTATGTTGACCGTTGATTGCCACGTGGGTGTGTGCCCCTTAGTCACACACACAACACCGCATAGTTAGTCAAAGTTTTGTTTTTCTTTTATTGTTTTAAACATTAATTAGAAATATAAAATACATTATTTTCCATTTAACTTTAGTAAAAAGTGGAATCTGCCCTACACGGTCGGCCCCACGACTCTCTATGAGGAGGTAAATCAAGAAGCTGCAATTGACCATAATGAAGGAAGACATTGCCGATCGGCTTCGCCAAGATATTTCCCAATTTGAACATTATATTTATATATATATATATATATATATATATATATATATATATATATATATATATATATATATATATATATATATATATATATATATATATATATATATGCTGATTTTTTTAAATCTTGATCATTACACCATTATAAACAACAGTTAACCGCGCTGATGTTAATTAAAAAAAAAAGTTAAAAGTATAAAATACGTTATATAATTTTTTTTAATCATAACTAAGTTCTCGAATAGTTATAAATAATCACTATTAAATATTTAAATATTAGCCATCTATAAAATAATTTATCGAGTATAAAGATAAAAAAACTCGAGAATAAAAATTATTAATTCGAGAAATCAGCGGCAATACATCAGGATGGATGCGAGCTTCATTTATTTAGAATTAATTAAAATATTAAGTTAATTAATTAGAGAATTATTAGGAACATAATTAAGCAAATTTCATTTCATCTCATTGGAGTCTTCTGCCAGAACCCTTCACCATCTTCTCTTCTTCATGGAGTCTTCCGCCTCGATGAGCAACACCGCTGGCAACGGTGCTGTGTCAATGAAGGTTTCCGAGTGGGAAGCCAACACGAGCGACTATGTTCGTAGCATGGAGGTGGAAGTAGCGATACGACATCATTTGCAAGACGTGGATCCACCACCCCAATTGATCTTGCGCTTTTGTCTCTGGACGATTTCTCCTTCCACCGATGCTCAACGTATCGGTTTGAACGACTTCAACACAACAATTGATGTTATGGAAATATCATGTCATCACAAAGAGTGTTTAAGGAAATGACTATATATCTCGAAGTAACACCTATCCGCTCTATAGATCCACACTTCCTGACGATGCAAGTAGTAATTGGATTTTCAATTCATTCATTAGTTTTTTTGTTTTTTTTTAGTTTGATTGTTTTAATTTGGTGTCCTTGATTAATGCGAATATAATATTGGATATGTATAAATATTAATGAGATTTCATGTATTTTTTGTTAATTTTTTTTTTAATTTCAATATGTTTAGTGATATAAACTGGGTTTAGGCTCTTCTTTTCGTCGTCATTAAATCGATATATATATATATATATATATATATATATATATATATATATATATATATATATATATATATATATATATATATATATATATATGCTTGTCAAACCTAATAAATTATCTTTCAGGAAAAAAATTCTAAATTGAAATGAACGAAATTAGATAAAACTTTTAATTGAAATAACAATTTCCTAGAATTTAACAATTGTTAATTAAATTGTTAAAACCTAACTAATGAATGAAGTAACTAATGAATGAACTGAGGAATACACTATTAACCAAATAATGAATGAATTGAGGAATTGCTTTTCGATCTAGTATCGTAGCTACTCTGCGTCTGCATCAGTGAGCGTGAACCGGCAGAGTGGACAGGTATTGCTTCGAGTTAGCCACTCCCTCAAGCACTCATAGTGAAATATGTGACGACAAGGCATCTCCAAAACATGAGTCGTTATGTCGAAGTCGTTTAGACAGATTGAGCATGTGTCAGACTCTTCTGCAATCTTCACTTGGAGCCTCTCCACCACTATTGCAGGCGTCGGCGTGGGTCCTATGATGGCCTCCTCGTCGTCGTCATCATCATCATCATCTTCTTCTTCTTCTTCCTCCTCCTCGTGCCCTTCGAAGAAATATCGTTGTGTCTCCGAAGGCACAAGGTAGCGAAGATGACCAGCAGAATAAACGGAAGGAACCGTAGGAGGAATCTTAATAACGGAGAAGAACTTCATCGTAGATAATTCCATGATTGGAAAGCGATTGAGCACTGCCCTAGTGTATCTGCGAAAAGCTACCCCAAGAAAAGCACGGTCAGCGATGCGAACATGAGCCGCCGCCACGTGGGAGAGCATCCTCCTCGTCTCCACGTTCCAAGTGGCCTCGTCGACGATGTTCTCGCAAAGTTGATCGATGGTGAAGTAGGTGCGCTCAACATCATGGGCGGAAGCAGAATTCATCTGGAGGCAAAAGTAGAAAATCAGTTGGGGTGGATCCACATCTTGTGAACGTCGTGTCACCACTTCTGCTTCCATACTAAGGACATAGCCGCTTGCATCGGCTTCCCACCCAGGAATCGAAATGGGCATTGCACCGTCGACTGCTGCGTTGCTCATCTTGTAAGTGTTGGTCGATGAATTAATGGTTATGGAAGAAGGAAGAATTAAATGAGATGAATGACAAAATAGGTAGGGAGAGGACTTTTTTATATAACAAAACTTCATTCTGTTAGTTAATTAGTTGCTAATTATTCTCCAATTAACTAACTTTATTTTTTTTTAAATCCTAAACAAATTAAGCTCCCGCTCATCCTCATTAATAATTTAAAAATTATAGTTTTAAGAATTTTTTATATAACAAATCTGGATAGTTAGTTACTAATAATTCTTCAATTAACTAATTTTTTTTTTTAAATCCTAAACAAATGAAGCTCCTGCCCTCTGTTGGAGACCGATCAAGTTTCTCCCTTGCGGTGGACGTCTAAGCAGGAGCACGCGACGGCGGAGGATGGCAACGCTGGAGATAGGGTTTCCGTCCATCGTCTCCTACGCGGCCGGCGAGCTCAGACGGACAGGCGGCGGCGTCGTGGCAAGCTCAAGGCAGCAACAGCGCTCGCGAGATCCCGATTCGTTGAAGGCCAGCGCTCGCGTTTCTCCTCCCTGCAGCCGGTGGAAGAGGCCTCCTTGCTTGGGACCGACCGCCACACGCGCGGGGAACGACGGTGAAGCGTTGTCGGGAAGAGGCAGAGCAGAGACGAGGGCTTCGAGCTAGGGTTCCTGCCGTCTCCATGTGCTCGCGAAGGAGGAGGCACTAGGGTTTTTCAACACCTTCCTCACCGGCGGCGTCAGGGCGGTGGCGACCGCGACGGAGGAAGATGCAGCCCATTTAGTTTCTCCTCTGTTTCGTCGCAACCCTACGAAGAGAAATCGCGATTCCTTAAGCTTCTTAAGGAGAAGCTACAGTGTCGGCTGTAGTGAACCGGTGGAATAACAACTGAACTGAACCAGCTGAAAACCTTAATACTGTAGCAAATCAATTTTATCTTTAATTTGTTTGGTTCATAAATCAAATGAATTTCGATTTGATTCAAATTAATTTTGTTTAATTCATCTTCGTAAGATGAATCTTTTCATAGCATCCGTTCTATCAAAATTTCTTCCATCATGAATCAAACCAAGTTGGTTCAATTTAGTTCAGAACTTAATCGTTTGGTTCACTAATAAAATGATCTCTGATTTGAATGAAATCAAATTCGTTCATTTTGTCTTCATAAGATGGATTCCATCATATTGTCATTTGTCTGGTCCAACCAGACTTTATCTCTCTCATTTTGAGAATCAAATTCTCAAATTCGTTTTTAGTCCTTCAGAGAATTTATAGTGCGTGTGACTCAATAGGTTTTCGGTTATTTTGGTCGTCCGTAATTAACCATTAATTACGGAACGATCATGAGTGGCACCTAGTAGTACATCATGATCCCCAATTGATCGAAAAATCAACGATTGATTTCAGAACATCTTCTAAACCTTTTGGCAGCTCCAATTAAACGTGTCTTGTTCCTTTCACTGTCTTATACCCGCTTGGTTCAGGACATGGTCTATGTGTCTGTCCCCACTAGGCTGACTACGTCACACCTAGCCCAAGCTGTTTTCTTATCATGTGGATTCAAGTTACTTGTACATGTGTCCAAGAGTATCGTACTCTTAACATGTAATGTTTTGGCCAAAGACTTTTAGTAACAATCCTGATAAGCGGTCGCAAAGTATACATCTTCTTTTCCAAGGAGCGGTGAATCCTCTGTGGCCTATTCAAACAACTTCGAGTACTTCAACTTATACCCAATCATCACGGGTCCACACCTCCTTGGAGATGCTTGCTTAAAATATCAAAGTATAAGCCTCCATGACCAAGGTGATTTGAATACCGCAAATCAAAAGAAACTTACACTTAAGCTGCACTGAGATCTTCATTGACATATGTACAAAATCATATGAAATCTCACGGTAGGTCACTCCAATGAACTGGTTACCTTTAACCAACGTCCACGTTTAACTCTCAATATCCAATGTCTCCAGCAGTGAGATCAGCTGCTTGGTTAACCAAGGAGTCTAAACGTGCTAGTCTCGACAGAATTGATGACGTTCGTGCTCATCAATTCTTTGACTAGGGATAATTCCAATACATTCATAATTGTACATGTAGAGATGCTCACGAGTTGTGATCCAATCACAAATACTCTCATGCTATGAATGGTATTGCGGGCATTCAGTATTTGAGTTTAAGATCCAATCAAACGTATATGGAATGTGCACTCAAACAGAGAATTATTATTTATCCAATAAATAATATAACCGTAAGGTGATTGCCTTTGGACACCTCTCAAATCTAGCATTTTCTAATTTCCTTAAGTATAATATTAGGGGTTTTAGTATTTTCAACTATACATTTAGATTTTGTGAATCTAATTAAATATCTAGCGTCGCATAATTAACTAATGCTTATCAAATTGGTCGATGATCATAATTCGTGGGCCAACTCAAATTCGTCACAAGCCAATCCACGTGGATTGCGAGTCTAGGTGAGTCGAGCCACCTAAACCCACTTGAAAATGAATTAATAAAATTTTAAGTTAATCTGCCTAAATTATTTGATGAAGTATGTGAATCTGACCGGTCCAATCCAAATTAAAAACAATATGTGACCTACAACCTGTGGATTATGACAATGTTGCACTTAAGTAAGTATATCCTAATGGCCATTTATATTCTTTTTCCAAAACATTGAAAAATATTTAAATTCATGAGGGTATTATAATCTTTTGGGCCTAAAGTTATTAAAATAGTGAAAAAATAATTGAAAATAGCGAAGATTTCTATAAAAAAATCTAAATATTCAAACGATTTATAAATTTTCCCAATTTTTATTTCCTTGAATTTTTTATTTGTGTAATATATATATATATAATTTTATGCTATCTTGATGGTTTATTGAAAAAGAATAAATTTTTTAAAAATTTAAATTAATCAATTTATTTACGATTCAATAATATCTAAGAAATAAAATAATTTAATAATTTTATTAATTAAAAATATTTATTATCCAAATTTAAAGATAAAATTTTACTTAGTAAGCAGAAAACTAAATTTTATATAAAAATTATTTTTTAATTATTTAAAGAGATTGAGATTTGAGACGCTACTGTGCCATTGTTGAATTATTTGGTTAAAACTTGGATTATAAACAAACTAGTCTTATCAAGTTTTATATTTTTTTTTTATTTAATTTTTATTGAGTTAATAAAAGTTTTGTTTTTCTTTTATTGTTTTAAACTTTAATTAGAAATATAAAATACATTATTTTCCATTTTAAAATATATGTTGATTTTTTTAAATTTTGATTTTTAAAATACATTATTTCCCATTTTAAAATATAAGCAGCAGCTAACCGCCGGTGTTAATTAAAAAAAAGTTAAAAGTATAAAATACGTTATATAATTTTTTTTAATCATAACTAAATTCTCCAAACGTTATAAATAATCACTATTAAATATTTAAATATTAGCCATCTATAAAATAATTTATCGAGTATAAAGATAAAAATAAATGAGAATAAAAATTATTAATTCGAGAATTCAGCGGCAATACATTTAGAATTAATTAAAAACATTAAATTAATTAATTAGAGAATTATTAGAAACATAATTAAACAGATTTCATTTCATCTCATCCGAGTCCATCTTCTCTTCTTTATGGAGTCTTCCGCCTCGATGAGCAACACCGCTACTGACGACGCTGTGTCCATGGAGGTTTCCAAGTGGGAAGCCAACACGAGCGGCTATGTCCTTAGCATGGAGGCAGAAGTAGCGACACGCACATCTTGGCTCTATACCCCTTAGCCTTAAAAGACCTCTTGGTCATTTTTCCTTCCAAGCAGGATTCACAAGTTGAGAAATTTTCAACTGCTAGTGAACCCAAGGGTCCATCGGCTACCAACTTTTGGATTCTGCTCAAGTTAATATGACCTAACCTTAGATGCCAAAGATATGTTTGGTTCATTTGTGAAGGTTCTTTTCTCTTAAGGTTAGTAGATGTGCTATTAGATCCTACTTGTTGCATTGTGGGAGTTATTGAATTTAAAATATATAAATTGCCAACCAATGTACCAGAACAGATATTAACCCTATTTTTCTTGATAATAACTTTATCATCAAAAGAAACAGAATATCCATCCAAAAATAATTTAGAAACTGAAATTAGATTCTTTCTAAAAGTTGGTACATAAAGACAATTTCTTAAAACCAGAATTCTATTTCTATCAAAAGATAAATAGACGTCTCCCACTACAACAGCTGTCACCTTTGTAGCATTGCCCATGTAGACAGTAATCTCCCCTTCACTCAGTCGTCGGGTTTCCTGGAACCCCTACAAAGTATTACAGATATGATCAGTGGCTCCTGTATCTACACACCAGGTACTGGTAGATAGCACCGCTAAACATGTTTCAACGACTAAAGAAAAAGATTTACCTTTCTTGTTCTCCTTTTTGTGAGGACAATCCGTCTTCCAATGTCTAGACTGTTTGCATGTAAAGCACTTGCCCTTTGGCTTCTTTACACCTGTGTGTGGCCCAGCCACTCAAGGTTCATTCACCGTCTTTGCCAAACCAGCTGGTTTCTTCTTTTTCTTTCCTTTCGACTTAGAAGTAGATACCTTTTCAGCAATGTGAACTTGAAAACTTTGACGAAATAGTTCTTCTGCCGCCTGGAGTTCTGTCAGTAGTTTCGCCAATGAATAAAGCCTTTTATTCATGTTATAGTTCAGGCGAAACTGCTCAAAACTCTTGGGCAGTGTTTGAAGAATAATATCGACCTGGGTTTCCCCATCGATTTCACCTCCAAGGACTTCTATCTCATTTAAATGAGCCATACTCTTAAGGATGTGTTCCCTCACGGGTGTCCCCTCCTTCATGGTGGTCGTCATTAAGTTTCTCATTGCCTCTTGCCTAGCAGCTCGATTCTGATGCCTGAAGAGTTCCTTGAGATTGAGCATCATGTCTGTAGGCAACACACCATGTATATAATACTACTTCCCAACTCATCGGGCCTATTGATTTATCGATCTAAATCTCACCCTTTGATGAATTAAAGAAGTGCATAATAAGCACATGTGTTTGTTATTATATCGGGATTAAGAGCATGTACATCTATAGTAACAGAGGTTTAGTTCAATTATATAGTCAGTATAAATCGAACAATCCTCAGATGGTCCTGTTCAATACACACTTAATGTACTAGTGTAATTCTATAGTCAAGACAGACTAAGATCGAATTACACTACAACCACTCCAATGGTTTATCCAATCCATCTTGGTTGTGAACACTGTTTATAACCTATAAGGAACTGATAACATGGTTTTCTGTGTGTGACTCTGCACACCATGTTTATCTACAATATAGATTAAATGGACACTTGTGATTCTTATTTCAAAATGTTTATTTACACAGCTAGGATTCTGGTATACATCCCAACAGGTCTAACTTCAGATTTCTATCAAAATCTTGGGTTAGTCTGACTCCTCCTGTTTCACTCCAGGAACGCGCCCCTACCCACTCCACTTAGGAGAATTTATGCCAACCAAGTCCTCCAGACTTGTTGGACTTGTGCACGACTCTGTCCTAGCCCCCCAGGATTTTTGCTGCAGTTCGGTTCTCTCTAACCAACCCAGACTTCTGCTGTGACTCGGTCACCCAGACTTGCCCAGACTTCTGCTACGACTCGGTCACCTAGACCAAGCCAGACTTCTGTTGTGACTCAGTCACCTAGACCAGCCCAGATATCACCTGGTGCACTTGACTCTGCCAAGATTTTCGCCTGATCCTCCAAATCAGGACTTCCCTTTGCCTAGCCTACAACTAGGACTTTCCCTTGCCCAACTTCACTCACCAGGACTTCCCTTGTCCGATCGTCCAGATCAGGACTTCCACTGCCTAGTCTAACCGACTAGGTCTTCTCGCTCACTTCCACATATCCAAACATCAAGTCCTGTTTGGATCACCCCTTGGTCAAACTGACCAGACGTAGGTGTATTGTCAAACATCGAAACTCTAGGCAAGATCTTAGTGCACCTTGCACCAACACGAAAAATCCAAACCGGCACTATCCTACTTCCTCCCTAAAATCACAACTTGAGGCAGCCGCTTCCCTCATCTTCGGGCAATCGGAGCCCTTATGTCGAATCCCTAATCGTCACATAGCCCAACATTGGATGTCTACAGTCCGGCTTCTCCTGATGGTGGCCGACTAACGGAAAGGAAGAAGGAAAACCTAAGCTCCGGTCGATGTTGGACGCCGACAGCTAGGTTCTCCCATGGACAGCTGACCACCGGAGGAGAAAGTGAAACACCAACCAACGTTGGACGCTAGCAACTGTGTTTCTCGTGGATAAAAGTTTGTGCTTCTTGTAGATGGAAGCTTGTCCTTCCTCGTGGACAGTAGCCATTGGTGAAGGAAATGTCGATAACTATTGTCGATCAGCCCTAGTCGTCTAACGACCATCAACCATCTCTTCGAAAACTTATGAAACTTTTGGAGATAGTTCCATCTTCGTTAGAAAAGTTTTGGCCATTTGCCTCAAAATAGTAGTCAAAGGTTGACCACCGAAAACCACACCAGGAGTACAATTATCGATGATAGTTAAAAAATCTCAAAATCTATCGCGATAAATGTTATTGCGTGTTTTAGTTATTAGGATTTTTCTCTCGTATCGACTATTACTGATCATCGACTAGTACTAAAAATGGTGATGCAACTTGTGACTTAGGAAGTCATCCAGATGAGAACTTAGCTTAGATCACCAGTAGAGGTAGAACTTTGGTAGATCCGCTCGATTGATGCCAACATCATTTCACGTCATTCATCAGGTATGCCTAGAATAATTATTATTCTGTAAAATTTTATGTCATATATCTGTTGTATCCTGCATGCATGTGTTATGAGTGTTGTAATAATTAAATTTAATTATTATCTTTTCTCCTCTACGCACAATTGTGAAACATGTAAACACGCGCAACGCACTGAACAGATCCTAACAGCTGGAAGCAAGATTGAGGAGCATAAAAGGAGCAAACAGAAGTAGTCAAACCAAGCTTATAAGTTAACTTAGGTCAAATCTAGTTGACTGTTCCAGGCACCTCTATTGGATCCAAGAGCTTGGAACAGTCTAGGTGACCTAGTGAGGTCTAGGCATCTGGACTAGGGCAGATCCAGGCATATGGATTTGATCTAGGCACTCGGACGGTTAGGTGTCTTTATATGGTTCAGGCATCCGAATTAAGTGGAATTGCCCCGATAAAGACCAATGAAATCAGATCAGATCGGATTGGTTTGAGGTGCCCGAAAAGGGATCTAGGCGCCCAGAAAGGCCTTTATATGGCCTATACAACCAGCACCAAGGCACAACCCTAATTCCCATCTATCTTCATACTGCGGTGCTGCTGAACATGAACGGAGCTAAGCTCGTGCAACTAGGGAAGCTCCAAGAAGCGTGCTGTGCTCGAGGATTTCCAGATCGACTTCATGGGTATTGTCTTAATTTCTTATTTAAGTCTTACTTTGTATATCATTATTATTATTATTTTGGACTGTAAGATAGATTTTTCTACTTTTGAAAAAGTTCTAGAAAGGAAATCATTAGTGGATGGGCGTCTTCTTGTGCATATGCCTTGGACATACTAACCCTAGGGGTTAAGAACCAAGTAAAAATTCACATGCCCCTATCTTATTTTCTAATACCGCTACAAGTTCCCTGTGTTAGTAAGAAAGAACGAACGAATAAGAATTGCACTATTCCCCCCCCCCTAGTGTACACACTGATCCTATAATAAGCACCACTATGTTCTGAAAGTGTCAAATTATTTTGAGCACTATTGACAACATCTTAAAATAGTAAAGGACTTATTTGTACTTAGGTTCACTCAATAAACCTACAGGAGTTGTAATATGCCCAATTAGAGCTTTTTAAGTCCATCAATGAGTTTTGACCGAAACCGTTGATGGACTTAGGTGACTCAGATTACCAAAAACTTGAAATAAGATGGGAGTGGCTAGTGTGTAGAAGGTCTATATGATGTCCAATCCTGCTTTTATCATCCCATAAAGTTGACTTGGATATGTTATGTGTATGTGTCAATTATCTTAATATCATAAACTTTTAAAACCTTTAGATCACTTTAATTTTTAGCTTCAAGTTGATATCTCTGGGCACATATAAACTCCGGGGTATTTTAGAAACCTGTATCACATAGAATAAGTTCGATTAGGACTCTCTAGATCTATTAATGATTTTTGACCAGAACTCATTTATGAACCTAGGATATTTGAATTTTTAAAATTTTTCTATGAAATTTTGCTAATCTGAAATGGTTAAGTCCATCAATGGGTTTTGATATGTAATGAACGAGATGAGTGTGAATAGATATGGTGTACAGGACTGGTCGTAAGCCTCATAAACAAAGTTATGGTTCCGTACAAATTGACACAAAACCAATAGGGTACTAAATTTAAATCATTAACACCACAATAGAAAGTTTAGTGCCAGAGTTGTGTTGAAATTTATAAAGTTCAAAACCGCAATGATGTTGGAATATAATATTCAACACCATTGTGTTGCGGTTTGGAACTACTATACATATTCTAGGTTTTGAAATTTCAACAATAAGTTGTAAAAAACACTACTAATAAGTTGGAGAAATATGAACCTCTAAATATATATATTTTTTCGTTTGCTAACCATATAATATCTCATATAAGAAAATTAATCTTTTATAATGGATGATAGTATTTATAGTGTCAATTTTACAAAAACCTCAACTATATAGAAATAGATGACAAAATTTTCTAAAATAATCTTTTCTCTTATAATCGATATAAATAAACAAATAAACTAAAAACATATATGAGAAAATCTTGAAGTGGATCGATGAAAAAATGTCGAATGAGCTAATATGTTGAAACCTTGATCATTTTCTTTGGAGAACAACTCGTCTTTAAAGTTTGAGCAATGTCAATGTTTTAGATCACATTTTAGGGTTTACTCGTTTACTCTTCTCGTTAGTATTTTTATTCTATTGAAATTCTGTTGGAATATCTATCTTGTGATGGTATAGGTTGTGTGTAAAATAAAAACAGATAAGATAAGCACGGGGCTCAACTTTATTTCATGCATTCAAACCAACGATATAATTTTATAAATAAAATATAACTCGGATGCATTTGAAAATTGTGGATGAAGTAATGGTTGAGAGAGAGGTAAATTTAAAATAATCTTTTCTCTTATAATTGATATAAATAAACAAATAAACCAGAAATATATCTCAGAAAATCTTGAAGTGACTCGATCAAAAAAATGCCCATGAGCTAATATGTTGCAACCTTGATCATTTTCTTCGGAGAATACCCAATCTTTAAAGTTTGAGTGGTGTCGAAATTTTAGATCACATTTTAAGATTTACTTGTTTACTCTTTTCATCGATATTTTTAACTTTGGTAAAATCTCATCAGAATGTCTATCTTGTAATGGTATAGGTTGTATGTAAAACAAGAAAATATAAGGCAAACATGAAGGTTAATATTACTTTATGCATTCAAATCAATGACACAATTTTATAAATAAAATGTGGCTCGGATGCATTAGGATAAATTTAGAATCAAGTGTGTTTTTTAGAAAAAATAAAATTTCGGTGTCCCTTTTAAATACTTTTAAATTTGAAATGTACCTTTTGATAATTTGTAGAAATTTATAAGGTTGTTTTTTTTTAAAAAAAAAAAATCAAAGTTTAGGGTAGGGGGTATGGTGATATTTTCTCCTATTACATTAAAAAGAAGAGTTTACTTTTATCCCGTGGGACTCGAGTCTACTACGACCACAAGCTATCTCAAGTTCTTCAACTCCTTATCTCAATCCCTGCTTCCTCCCCCTTTCGCCTTCCACCCCCCTCCCTATCCATACCCATCAGATCTCCTCCTGCCCACTTTTCCCTCCAAATCCACCAATCTGAGCTCCCCTCTGTGTCCCCCAATCGAATTGTAGCCTCTCTCCATACCGTCGAGTTGAGATTTCATTGCTCCTTGGCCTCCCAGAACCCTTATTTGTCTTCCTGTGATGCTTTGGTTTGGAAAGCGGAGCTCCCTGGTTTTTGCAGTGTTCCTCAAGTGCTCGAAGTAGTACTCGCAGCGAATTCTTCATGGCCTCGTCGACGCCTCCCCACTACTCCATCACCGCGACCAAGCCGCAGCACAGCGCCCACCCGACCCCCCACAGCACTCTTCAGAAACATCAGCAAAGCCGCCGTAGGAGCTCCCACAGGATCCAATCCTCCGCTTCTCTCGGTTCTTCTGCCACCAGTAGCAACGCCGCCACCAACGCCGCCGCCGCCACCACCACTATTGCGTCTACTGCTTCGGTAAGAAGCAGCTCTGCTCCTGGCCCATCGCCCCATAAAAATGGGATCTTGGGGCGGAACCCAGAATTTCTGCCTTACTACTCGCAGCCAGAAGCAGGTCT
Source organism: Curcuma longa (assembly GCF_044706935.1). Taxonomy (NCBI): domain Eukaryota; kingdom Viridiplantae; phylum Streptophyta; class Magnoliopsida; order Zingiberales; family Zingiberaceae; genus Curcuma; species Curcuma longa. Next base: position 1,673,787 of record NC_133875.1, read on the forward strand.
GACCCGTGATTTCAGGCAGAGTCGTACCACGAAAGTCATCTCCAAGAGGAACCTCAGCTCGCCGAAGCCCTCTCATGGTTATCCTCGCACAGGGTCTCCAGCCGCTGCTCGATGCCTCACCCAAATCCTTAGGTCTGGCCCCAGCGGCCGTGCCGTAGGCAATATATTGATGGGTTTTGGACCTGATCTCGCCATCCCGGAAGATTACTGCTACATTCTACACGAGCTTGGAGATCGAGATAGGTGCCCCTCAAAGGTTCTTGGGTTCTTCTATTCTTCCATTTCCTCTATGAGAAACCCTACTGAGCAGGGGAAGCTGCTGACTGCCGCTATTGGTGCTCTCGGCAGAATGGGCCGCCCTGACCTTGCAAGGCAGATATTTGATGTCGGTATCACTTTGGGGTACGCAAACACAGTTTTTGCACACTCCGCTCTCATCTCAGCATATGCTCGTAGTGGACTCGCTGCTGAAGCAATGGACATTCTTGAGATGATGAAAACAGCAGGCCTGAAACCCACCACCATATCCTATAACGCCTTAATTGATGCTTGTGGAAAGGGTGGTGTTGATCTCCAACTCACGCTTGGATTTTTCCGCGAGATGCTTTGTAGTGGACTTTGCCCTGATAGAAAGACTTTCAACTCCCTTCTTGCTGCCTGTAGCCGTGCTGGCCATTTGGAAGATGCAAGGATGGTGTTTGATGAGATGCTACACTTAGGAATTGGCCAGGATATCTACACATACAACACCTTCATTGATGCCATTTGCAAATGTGGTAATATGGATCTTGCACTACAGGTTATGTTGGATATGCCCATAAACAATGTAGAACCAAATATTGTCACCTATAGTACTTTGATGGATGGTTACTCAAAACTTGAGCAGTTTGATGAGGCATTGAGTCTCCATGAAAAAATGAAAGCTTTAAAGATTGGATTAGATAGGATCTGTTACAATACATTGCTGTCAATCTTTGCAAAGACTGGAAAGTATGCAGAGATTGCCAAAGTTTGTGAGGAGATGGAAGCTACAGGTGTTGACAAAGACATAGTCTCTTATAACTGTTTAATCAATGGGTACGGAAAGCAAGGAAGGTTTGATATTGTTGCTCGTTTGGTTCAGGACATGAGAGAACAGGGTGTTACACCCACCATACTCACCTATTCGACTCTGATTGATGTTTATTCAAAAGCTGGAATGTATGGGGATGCAGCAAATGTGTTCTTTGGGTTCAAGGAATCAGGGTTGAAAGCAGATGTTGTCTTGTATAGTTCCTTCATTGATATTTTAGCTAAGAATGGATTGGTAGACTGTGCTGTGTGGTTGCTTGATGAGATGATGAGAACAGGAATTGAGCCAAATGTAGTAACTTACAACACTATAATTGATGCCTTTGGTAAGTCTAGAATTGTGCACGAAGGGGATGGTGTTGGAAATGAGTTGGAAGGTGGGGGATCTGGAAGCCAAATTGTTGGTGCTTTTTGTCGTGTAGCAAGGGGAATAGGTTGTCCTTCAGTTGAAGAGTCTAGGAGATCTGAGGAGCTGCTCTGCATTCTGGGTTTGTTTCAGAAAATGGTCCAGCAGGGAGTCAGGCCGAATGTGGTGACATTCTCTGCCATACTCAATGCATGCAGGCAACCTCTGTCTGCCCTATCATGGATCTAATTCTTTATCTTTTACATAAGAAACAGTTTTAGGACCATATTTCATTATTCTATTAGTGAATTTGTAGTTCAATCAAACCTTAATTTTGCAAATAGTGTTGAATAGTAAACTTGCAAAGCTTCTGATTGTTTGAGCAACTTGGTTTGGAGAGTAAGACAGAAATAGAAACTGGAAAGGGAGAAATGTTGTCAAGTTAAAATTAACAGAATCTTGAGAGTAATATCTTTCATCATCATCATCATCAATAGAAACAGGAAAGAGAGAAATGTTTTCAAGTTAATAGTAAGGGAATTTTGATGGAGAAGTAAGAGAAAAATTGTAAGGTCATGTTTTTTCTGTATATCAAATGTATCTGAAATTGGGAACTGGTAGCTAACAATCTCAATAGTTAAAATTAGTAGTTAGCCAGAAAATTTAAATACTTTTGGCTATTAGCCAGAACTGTTGGGCTACTTGTATAGTACATTTGCAACATTGGGAACCAACAGGATTTGCTTTTTGATACAATGACCCAGTTTATGATATTAACTATGTGAGAAATTGTATTCTATAAACTTTTGTCAAGCTAAATACTATTAAAATTATAGAATTTTTTCATCATTTTATCAAGCAAATAATCTTGTAAAGGATTTCTATGGTTTTAAACAGCGACTAAATATTTGGTTTAGTAACAAAAGCATTCAATTTGTCCTATTCTTACCATGTAATTGGTTTGCAGCCGTTGTAACTCATTTGAAGATGCATCCTTGTTACTGGATCAGCTGCGATTATTTGATAACTTTACGTATGGTGTTGCACATGGACTTCTCATGGGCTCTAGAGAGGTCTGGGTTCAGGCTCAGTCACTTTTTGATGAATTGAGGCAGATGGATCCTGCAACATCCTCTGCCTTCTATAATGCCTTGAGTGATATGCTTTGGCATTTTGGGCAGGTAATTTTGACCATAACATATCAACTAGACTTATTTTTTTCATTGCCCTTTTTATTTTCCTGGTTCATTTAGAAATTTCTAGTAAAGATGATTAAATGACTCGATCCAGTTCTTCTATTTTCCTTATGAGATTTGGCCTTTTTCTCTGTGAAACTATACTATTTAGATTACTTCTCAATGGCATTAGTATCCTGACTGATTTAAACAAATCACATTGGTGTTTTCAGAGGAGCAACATACATGAGTTTATATGTTTTTAGATTAACTTATATGTTCTTTGTGACTATCAAAATGATGATTTCTGAATTTTTGTTATCTATTTACTAAAAGTATGTTTTGTTCTTGTACTTATGCCGAACAAGTTTCACTTTTGATCTCTACGCTAAATTGAATCAAATGTCCACATTGGCATATTGGAGCTATAAACCTGTAAATCTACTATGGAGTCTTCTGGTCTTTCTTTCTGCTTACCTAATTCAATTTCCTTTTTTTTTAAATAAAATTGTTTCCCTCATGTTACCAGAGACGAGGAGCTCAGCATGTTGTAACAGAAGGTGTACGCCGCCATGTTTGGGAGAACACATGGACTGAAGATAGTCTAGATTTGCACCTCATGTCTGTTGGTGCTGCCCAAGCAATGGTTCATGCATGGCTTCTGACGATACAGGCCATTGTTTTTGAAGGTCGCAAACTGCCTGAAATTTTAAGGTATTTATTCATTTCTAATTATGGCAAATGTTTTCCTAGTCTGGTTGTCCCTTGCTCAAGAAATGTGTCATTCATAACATAAGATTGGACCAACTACTACTTTATTTGATCATATGTAGAGTGAAATGCTCCACCATTACATGCATGCATGCACAAGTTGTCCAGAAAACATCAGCCTCTAAATTATAGTACTCTCATCATTCAAATTATGCTCTCATGTATCAGCTATAAAGTATAGGATTATTGTATTGTTTCTGTTGATTAGTTACCTGCACGATCTTAGTTACAGAGGAAAACCTTGTTATATTCTCCTAAGAATGGAGGTTTGTAGTTTTTTGTTTTGACAACTGAAGATTTATCCTTGTTATTAAAAGTATCTTGGACAAAATGTGTTTCCTTTTCTTAGTTGTGTGTGGATTCTGTTAGGTATCTTACTGCCATTCAGGTTTTGTTGCACTTTTTTGTTTTTAGGAAAAAGATTATCTTGCATTTCTTGTAGTCTCTCTTTTTTTGTTGTTGTTGAAGAAGAAATTTAGAAAACTAATGTATTATAAATTTCACATTCATATCCGTACAGACTTTTGGTTAATCCCTATTCAGCTAACTCTGCAAGTTTGTCACAGCATTTTGACTGGATGGGGAAAGCACAGCAAGGTACCTGGTGCCAGCACCCTTCGCCATGTCATCGAGGCACTACTAAATTCAATCGGCGCCCCTTTCCATCTGGAAAAGTTCAACATTGGGCGATTCGTGTCTGCAGGCGCTACCTTAGCTGCTTGGTTGAGGGAATCTGGCACGTTAAGCATCCTTCTCCTACGCGATGAGCAAGTGCAATCAGATTGCTCATCAAATGTGCTTTCAAGGCTGCAAACACTGCAGTTGTAGATTCAGCTTTCTTTTAATGTCTTAGTAAGTTCCGTTTGTGATTTGTGGTTGTACAAGCAATGCCCAATAAAGTCGAGCCCGTGCCGTGTTGTAGATTCAGCTTTCTTTTAATTTGTCTTAGTAAGTTCCATTTGTGATTTGTGGTTGTACAAGTTATGCCCAATAAAGTCGAGCCCGTGTTGGATGTTGATTGTTAGCGCTGCACCCTTTTTGTATTGTCTTTCATGGTAAGGGGCAAGATAATTTCTAAATTTGTCTCGGCGTTTGTCTTAGCACCTGGCTGGCATGGATGGCCGCGTGTGCCCAGACCGTGCAATAGGAGCCTGACATGTGGCCCATTAAATTCCCGGCGTGCCGTCTCGATTTTAATATTGGGCTCACTGTGACACCAATCCTTGGTTCAATTTCACGTTAGCAGTATTGTTATCTGTCTCCTGGTTGGCATCATTATCTAGAAAAGTAACACCCAAAAGGATTCAAATGGTAGTTTCAATTCACACTTTGTTTATTTGTATTGGTACAATTATGTCATAAGTAAATAATCATATCCTAAGTAATCAGTTGTTGATATTGTTGTTAAAAAGTTTTAAGTTAGATTTAATTTATAGTACTCTAATGCGTCGAGTATGCATGTTCAGGTTAGATGAATTTGATTGAATCTTTGGTAGATGAAGAAAAAGTTTTAAAAATGTTAGTAAAGGACTAAAGGTCTAAGATATTTATTGATACATGAATCATCACAAAAAAAAAAAAATCATGGAATAGCGATATATATTTTTGTCGTCGCTACATTTAATGACAAAAATAAGCATTCCATCATTAATGTTTTATTTAACGACGGAAATAAATTTTTATCGCTATATTAACGATGGAAATAAAATTCTATCAATAATTTAGCGACTGAATTTTATTTCTATCGTTAAAGGGCGGAATTAATATATAAAGCAACAGAAATATCTCTCCTCCGCTCAGCCATCTCCCTTGCGCGCGACACTGATTTCCTCCGCTCAGCCATCTCCTCGGCGATCTCGATGAACTCAAATTCGACGTTTTCTTCCCTCGATCCGACGTTTTCTTCTCTGGATCTGGCGGTTTCTCCGGGCATGGATTTTCTCTCGGCCTTTTTCTCCCCGAAGGTAACCCCTCCAACTCTACATCAAACTTTGATCAATTGCATGATTAGGAGAGAAGAAATTCATGAGGGAGTAAAGAAAAGCTAATGCTGAAAATTAATCATCAAAAACTAAAAAATATTTTATCACTATAGTTTGAGCTTGTTCATTGTTCCGGCTGGATGTCGTGGACGGTTAAACCATCAATCAAAAATATGACACCTCAACCTTCGCTAGGCTCGCCAACGAGAAGGACCTGAGGAAGAAGAGAACTAAATAAATGGATTAGCAAGGCGTCAGGGATTCTCGACGGAGCCACTCTGACGCTCAAGTCAGCAAGAGAAGTAGGGAAATGGAGAAGAAAATAATGTGTTGACTGTAGAGGATTCGAGAGACCTTTCTTTCATACCTGTGAGGATTTATATAGCAGCAGGAGGTGCACGATCTTTGGGAAGCAACGTCTATGATTAGCTGTTAAATGAGCTAGTAATGTGTCATTAAAGACACTATCTGTAACGCCCTCCCTTCCCTTACTAGTAAGGGAAATTTATTGCAAAAGAATAAATTTCTATAAATTGAAATTAATAAATTTTCATTTACGATTCAAAATAAAAATAAAACAATTTAACAATTTTATTAATTAAAAAATATTTATTATCTAAATTTGAAGATAAAAATTTAATTAGTAAGCAGAAAACTAAAGTTTATATAAAAAATATTTTTTAATTATTATTAATTTATATATATATATATGAAAGAGTGTATGACCTTAAAAATGATTGAGATTTGAGACACCACTGTACTGTACGATTGTTGAATTGTTTGGTTAAAACTTGGATTATAAACAAGTCTAATCAAGTTTGATTATTTTTATTTTTATTTAATTTTTATCGAGTTAATAAAAGTTTTGTTTTTTTTTATTTTTTTAAACTTTAATTAGAAATATAAAATACATCATTTCCCATTTTTAACGTATCATATATATATATATATTTATATATATATATGTTGATTTTTATTTTTTATCTCGGATCATTATGCTATTGTAAGCAGCAGCTAACGACTGATGTTAATTTAAAAAAAAGTTAAAAGTATAAAATACGTTATATAATTTTTTTAATCATAACTAAGTTTCGAATAGTTATAAATAATCACTATTAAATACTTAAATATTAGTCATCTATAAAATAATTTATCGAGTATAAAGATAAAAATAAACAAGAATAAAAACTATTAATTCAAGAATTCAACGGCAATACATCATATGCGCGGGAGCTTCGTTTGTTTAGAATTAATTAAAAACATTAAATTGATTAATTAGAGAATTATTAGGAACAGAAGCAATATTTATTAAACAGATTACATTTCATTTTATCTCATCTCATTCTAGTCTTCTTCCAGAACCCTTCACCATCTTCTTTTCTTCATAGAGTCTTCTACCTCGATGAGCAACACCGCCGCCGATGGTACTGTGTCAATGGAGGTTTTCGGGTGGAAAGCCAACACGAGCGGCTATGTCCTTAGTATGGAGACGGAAATAGTGACACTCCTTGACGATGCAAAGTAGCAACTGGATTTTCGATTCATTCATTAGTTTTTTGTTTTTTTAGTTTGATTGTTTTAATTTGGTGTACTTGATTAATGCAAACATAATATTAGATGAGATTTCATATACATTTTATTAATTCTTTTTTTTTTAATTTCAATATGTTTAGTGATATAAACTGGGTTTTAGCTCTTCTTTTCGTAGTCATCAAATTGATATATATATATATATTTGTCTAACCTAATAAATTATCTTAGAGGAAAAAAAATTCTAAATCGAAGTGAACGAAATTAATTAAAACTTTTAACTGAAATAACAATTTCCTAGAATTTAACAATTGTTAATTAGATTGTTAAAACCTAACTAATAAATGAAATAACTAATGAATGAACTGAGAAATACATCATGAACCAAATAATGAATGAACTGATAAATTGCTTTTCGATCTAGTATTGTAGCTACTCTGCATCTGCGTCAGTGAGCGTGAACCTGCAGAGTGGACAGGTATTGCTTCGAGTTAGCCACTCCTTCAAGCACTCATTATGAAATATGTGATGACACGGCATCTCCAAAACATGAGTCGTTATGTCAAAGTCGTTTAGACAGATTGAGCATGTGTCGGACTCTTCTACAATCTTCACTCGGAGCCTCTCCACCACTACTGCAGGCGTCGGCGTGGGCCCTCTGATGGCCTCCTCGTCGTCATCGTCTTCTTCTTCTTCTTCCTCCTCCTCCTCCTCCTCATGCCCCTCAAAGAAATATCGTTGTGTCTCCGAAGGCACAAGGTAGCGAATATGACCGATAGAATAAACGGAAGGAGCTATAGGGGGAATCTTAATAACGGAGAAGAACTTCATCGTGGATAATTCCATGATTGGAAAGCGATCGAGCACCGCCCTGGTGTATCTGCGAAAAGCTACCACAAGAAAAGCACGATCAGCATTGCGGATGTGAGCCGCCGCCACGTGGGAGAGCATCCACCTTGTCTCCAAGTTCCAAGCGGCCTCGTCGACGATGTTCTCACAGAGTTGGTCGATGGTGAAGTAGGTGCGCTCAACATCATGGGTGGAAGAAGAAATCGTCTGGAGGCAAAAGTAGAAAATCAGTTGGGGTGGGTCCACATCTTGTGAACGTCGTGTCACCACTTCCGCTTCTATGCTAAGGACATAGCCGCTTGCATCGGCTTCCCACCTAGGAATCGAAATTGGAATGGGCATTGAACCGTCGACTGCTGCGTTGCTCATCGAGTAAGTGTTGGTTGATGAATTGATGGTTATAGAAGAAGGAAGAATTAAATGAGATGAATGACAAAATAGGTAGGGGGAGGACTTTTTTATATTACAAATCTTCTGTTAGTTAGTTGCTAATAATTCTTCAATTAACTAACTTTATTTTTTTAAAATCCTAAACAAATTAAGCTCCCGCACATCCTAATTAATAATTTAATAATTATAGTTTTAAAAAAATTTATATAACAAATCTTGATTATGTTAGTTAGCTACTAATAATTCTAAAATTAACTAATTTTTTTTAAATCCTAAAATTGAATTCTAATTAATTAATTTAAAAATTATAGTTTTAAGATTTTTTTTAAAAAAGTGTGATGGTTTTGTAAATTTATGATTTTCAAACGTCGTGTATGTCTCCACCAATCACGCCGCTTGAAGCTCTAACAATATGCTTTAAATCAGCATACATACTATAATTGATTTTAATTACATTTGCTAAATAAGCGTCTAACAAATTGGGTTCATTTAATATTTTAATATTATTTATATTCTATTTTTTTTAACATCACTTTTTAATTTTAAATTATTTTAATTTTACTTGATGTTGATTATTTTTAATTATAAATCTTATTTTTTTAAAACTGATTACTTTTTTTCCAGTATTGATCTCTGAAAAAACATACGCCCTCATATCCACCAATGATCTCGTACTTTTCCATAAAGAATATTTCAAAATTAATTATTTCAATTATATTATTGATCATATCATTTTTTTTCACTACAAAGTAGGTTTTAATAATTTAAAATATATGAATATAATTTTAATTTATGACGTAGAAAAATTAAAATTATTTGATGATGATTTTTAAAAGAAAAATATTTGAATTTTGAGAATTTTTAAAAGATGTGATAGGTTGTTTGATATTAGTGGGTTAAATTTATTTTTAAAATTAAAAGTTTTAAAAGAAATAATAATTTAGAAATAATCTAGATCGTCGGATTAAGATGGACAAATTAGATTCATCGAAATGAGAGGACATAAGTGCCTCTATGACTCAATCTCGCCCATTAAATTCAAAATGAAAGACTTAAATACATCCAAATGAAGAGACAAAGTACTTTTCAAATGGGACTTGATTTGAGCCGTTAGGTTCAAAATGGATGAATCAGATGAACTCGAGTGAAGGGACATTGTGTTCCTTGGAAAGGGATGCGATTTGGATCATCCAATTCAAATTGGACGGATGAGATTTGATTGAACCAAGAGGTTCTTCTAACCCTTTACAAATTATAAATAAGCCCCCACTTTGTCATTTCATTCATCCAATTCAAAGCAAAGCAAGCATTGCATTCCATACTTGTATTTTGGAAAGTTCGAGAAGCTTCTTCAGTTCAAAGCCCTTGTAATTTGCAGTGTTGCTATCATAAAATAAAGTCATATTTTGAAAGAAAATTATCATATCTCGTGAGCACCGTGTGCAGGGTAAATTCGTCTTAAAAAGATAGAGTCCAATTTTAACCTCGACTTCACCTAAGCAGTGTTATATTGTCATTCTACTCGCGCTCAGATTGCACTACCACTACTAGATCGAACACAACTTTCCATCAAGAATTCAATAACATAATCTTTTTTTCTAACGCCTAAGAACTTCTTTCTTCCATTTACTTCATGAATTATAAAACTTTGTGTGAGTATTAAACTAACGGGTATATGTCTTTTTTAACATGTGTACATTGAGCGTTCATAAAATTAATTCAACCCTTCCTTGCTCCGCTCACCTTATCAAAGTAGTGAGGTCTAAGGGTTTAAACGAGCTAAGTCAAACTAAACTTTAATGGTACTCATTGAATAATGTCGCCTTACTTCAGTTATTGGTTGATGTTGATCCATCTATTCTATGGATTTAAACCAATTATAATATTGAATTAGTTTTTAATTAAATAATTTTTCTTCATTAATTTATCAATTTCAACAATATAATTTATAGTTTTTCCCTCTGAAATAATTATTTAGTAGGCAATTATCAATCGCCAATTTAAATGGACATACTGAAATTAGAAAAATGACAAATGTACACAAAATTTCATTAATATTTATATAAAATCAACATTCGCATTAATCAAGGAGATAAAAACAATCTAATTAAAGGGAAAAAATGAATTAAGGAATCGTTTTTCTCATAGTGTGAATCTGCAGAGCGGACAGGTATTGCTTCGAGTTAACCACTCCCTTAGGCACTCCTTGTGAAATACATGGTGGCACGACATCTCCAAAACATGAGTCGTCGTTATGTTGAAATCTTCCAGACAGATTGAGCATATGTCATCAGTTTCTTCTGCATTAATCTTCATTTGGAGCCCCTCCACCATTGTTGCAGGCGTCGGCATCAACTCTCTAATGGGCTCTCGTCGTCGTCGTCGTCGTAATCCTCGAAAAAATATTGTTGTGTCTCTAGAGGCACAAAATATTGAAGGTGGCTAGTAGTGGTGGAAGGAGCCATAGGGGGAATCTCAATCATTGAGAAGAACTCCATCATGGATAATTCCATGATTGGAAAACGGTCGAGCACTGCTCTGGTGTATCTACGGAAAGCTAGCACGAGAAGGGCAAGGTCGGCGGTGCGCAAGTGATCCTCCGCCGCCACCACGTGGGAGAGCATCCACCGCGTCTCCTCATCCCAAGCGGCCTCATGGATGATGTTCTGGTAGGGTTGGTCGATGGTGAAGTGGGTAAGACTAAGAGCGTGGGTGGAAGGAGAAATTGTCCGAAGCCAAAAGTGTAGGGTCAACTGGGGTGGGCGTGTGTCCTGCGAACGTCGTGTCACCACTCCTGCCTCCATGGTAAGGACATAACCATTTGCGTTGGCTTCCCACCCGGGAACCTCCATTGACACAGCACCGTCGACAATGTCGCCCATCAAGAAGAGAAGATGGTGAAGGATTCTGCAGAAGAATACTTGAATGAGATGAATGAGGAATAGGTAGGAGGGCAGCTTCAGCTTGAGGTTGTTTATATAGATAGAGTTCCATGGAAGAAATGAAATATCCGATCTGTTTAACAAATGTTAATTCCGTTCCTAATAATTTTCCAATTAAAAGATATAATTTATTAATTGAAATTCCGTTTAATAAATTCCATTCCTAATAATGTTAATTCCGTTTAACGTATTTTATTATATTCTCTTTTTTTATTATTAATTAACATCAACATCCACGGTTGACTACTGCTTAATTATAACAGCATATATAATAATCAATATATATAATTTTTATTATGAATAATAAAATGTGCCTTTATGTATAATTATTATTAATTAACAGAAGGTGAATATAATAAACGGATAAACAGTAATTAATATATAAGATAATAATTTAAATCTATGAATAATTAATCTAGCTATTTTACTACTCCTTAATTCACCCACTTATACATTCAAATAAATGAAATCGCAGAAGTAAAAGTGAAAGTTTATCCACCTTTTATTTTAAAGCAATCGAATTGCTTGAACCCGGCCGTTTATACGTCATTCGTTTGGACATATAATTAAACGAACTATCACGAGCATGACATAAATTTTATAACTAAGATTTATTTTGATGAATAATTTTAATTTTACTAGCCAAATTATATTTGACAGATAGTTTTTAATTTTTTATTAGTTGAAGTTAGATTTGATTGATAATTTTTTAATTTTTCATGTCAAAATTAAATTTGATCGATAATTTTTATTTTTTATTAGTCAAATTAGATTTGATAGGTAATTTTTAATTTTTGATTGCTTGTAGTTAGATTTGATTAAAAAAATTTAATTTTTTAATGTACTGTCACATTAGATTTGATTGCTTAACTCGGGCCAAGCCCAACTTAAATCAGTGTTTAATTTTTTAAATCATGGACCGTCATATTTAGCATATAGGATTGTTATGTTGCACGTCTTCCCGTACATGATACTGTCCACGACTGAGTAGGTAGGACGATGTTAATTTTATGATCATTATATTTATTTCATTGATCTTAAATCTATACGTTTACATACTTGAGTTTAATGAAGGAGTCATTACAATATAATTATTTTACATATATATATTTTTTTTCTTCTTGAAGAACATACTCAATATTTTTTATGATAGATCGTTATAATACCTTCTATTTATAGGCAGAGAGAAAATCAATATATATGTATAATTTAATCAATATTATTTTCATACATCCATCCTATATCAATAATAATAATTATTATTATTTATATCCATTATTATTAATAATTATTATTATATTTAATTAGTAACTTCTGCATAGGTAATAATAATTATCTAACATCCGAATCACTTATTCGAGTGACCACTAATAGTAGGCAAAATATAAAGGGGTATTTTGAAAAATTCATGCATGATTTGATAATTTTAAAAGGAAAAATATATATGATTTTGATACTCAAAAAAGTTAATGCAGAGTTCAATAAATTACTTAAATTTTAATCTACTGTAATTTCACATGATTTATATATATATATATATATATATATATATATACCCTCATAAGAACAGACTGTTGAGGTAAAAGCAAAGTTTTGAAAGCCTGTTGAGGTCAAAGTTTTGAAAAGCAAAACACTCCACATGCCTCGTCTCTGATCCACCCATGAACTTCTTCCCTCATTGGCTCTCCAAAATCTTGACTGTCAACCTTCTTGTTTATTGCTGACAGCAATCTTTGAGGGCAGTTGGGTTCGCCATTATCTCCTTTGGTTCTTACTGCAGGTTAAAGATCTGGATCTGTGAGAATTTAGTTTATGATTATTTTTTTCTCCGTTTGGCAAAAAGCATGCAGACAAAGTAATGCCGCAGCATATTCCGGCAGAAAAATCTGAGCTTGCGCACGCAAATCGTGTGCCGGTGCTGCTTGATCGATCGCAAGCTGCGATTTTGATCGGTTGAAGGTGTAAACTCGGTCAATTGGTAGCTGCTTTGAGCAATTAAATAAAATGGGCAAAAGAGATAAGTCTGTCAGAGTTGCTCTTCTGATCTACCAATCGACAGCACAAGAACATGTGCCCATCACCCACATTGTGGATTCTCCATCACTTGGCTGATGTGTGGGTGAGAGAGAAAGGGAGAGAGAGTAAAGTCAAAGTGATGTCTTGAGCGCTTGTTTTGCGAGGCTTCCTCAAGCAACTGCTGCAGCTTGGAAGACCCGGTGAATGACCCACAAATGTTGGGTAGTCTCCTGCCATAAAGGAAGAGATCCATCTGCAGAGCTCCAGGTACGTAGCTGGCCTGTGGGTTCGCTTCCCGTCGTGATAAGGTACGCAAGGACCAGAAAACTTCGACCTTTCTCAAGATCTCTCCTTTTAGCAGCTTTTACTGTGCTTCCTCTCCCTCTTGGTGGCTTCAAGCTCGCATTTTTAGGTCTCTTGGTTGTGGATCTCGTCATATTGTGGAAGGATTTCCTCTTATTATAGGTCTTGCTCATCCGCCCATCTACAAATTCTAGGGTTTCTGTCTGGAAAGATAGTGAAGAAAGATACGCTGAGGGTTTTCTCTTCTCTGCATTTAGGTTTTTCTGCAATGGTAAGTTTGTTCGATCCCCTTCTGGTTATAGTTTTGTCTGCTGATTTTATCAAAGGTTTTCTAATTATCACTGTTTGATCTTGAAGGATGCTTAGGAATGGTTCCAACCTTGGACTGAATCAAAGAATGGTGTTGCTTGGGCTTCTATTTTTGGTTCTTATTTCAACTTTTCTTGAAGCTGGATATGGTCAAGTGAACACTTATCTGCTCAATTGTGGTTCTACTGATAGTATCGTCGATGCTAATGGCAGGAGATGGGTTGCAGATTCATCTGGTGAGAATTTTACTTTGAGCGATAATGGAACGGCTGTAAGCTCTGTTACAGTTGAAGATAACTCGATTTACCAGTCCTTGTATAAGACTCTCCGAGTATTCAACTCTTCGGCTTACTATAGCTTCAATGTGTCTCCTGGGAGTTACTGTATCAGGCTTCATTTCTACCCTTTCTCGGCAGGAAGTTTGAACATCAATGATTCGGTGTTCGATGTAACTGCAAATGAGCTCAGGTTGGTTTCCCAGTTCAATGTTCCGGTAGAGATTTTGTGTTGGAACAGTCGGATGAATGAAGTCCACAACTCACTCATAAAAGAATATTTCCTTAATGTCAGTTCGAATGAACTGAAAATTAAGTTCGTTCCGAGTGTGACATCGTTTGCATTCGTCAATGCAATAGAAATCACTGAAGTAATGAACAACATGTTTGTTGATGCTGCAACGAAAGTAGGCACGAAAGAGAAGCTACCTTTCAGTCTGAATGAGCATGGCATAGAGACAATGTACCGGTTAAATGTCGGAGGGCCGGCTCTTGAACCCGGGAAAGATAGAGATCTGTGGAGAAAGTGGGATCCGGATGATAACTTTATGTTTTCTGCGAACGCTGCTATTGCAATTAGCAACAGATCTAACATCAGTTATTCCTCACTTAATGCTTCTTCGATCGCACCTCTGTTGGTTTACGAGACAGCAAGAATAATGTCTGATAATGAAGTTGTCGAGAAGAGGTTTAACGTCTCATGGAGGTTCCTTGTGGATCCAAACTTTGAGTACTTGATCCGGATGCACTTCTGTGAGCTGGTCTATGACAAGCAAAACCAGAGGATTTTTAGGATATACATCAATAATAAAACTGCAGCAGAGGAATACGATGTGTATTTGCAGGCAAGAGGGATGAACAAAGCCTACCATGAGGACTTTTCCGATGTCTTATCTCGGCAGATTGACACACTTTGGCTTCAGCTTGGGCCTGAACCATCTGTTGGTCCTTCAGGTATTGACGCAATACTCAACGGTGTGGAAATCTTCAAACTTAGCAAGAATGGCAGTTTAGCTCATGTTTCCGAAAGGATCAGTATCAACGAGGAAGGGGTGAGTACAAAGAAGACAAAAAGTAAAGTACTTTGGGCAGCTACTGGCATTGGTGCTTCTGTTGTTACCATTTCTATAGCTTGTGTTTTCTTGCTTCATCATGTTCGAAAAAGGAAAGCAGATTCTGTTAAGGAGGATCCTTCGAGTTGGCGTCCACTTTTCGTTCATGCAACAATGGCAAGTACCACAAATGCTGCTGCTAAATCTCCCCTAATCAACAACGGATTGCCAGCTCCTAATCGAACAGGAAGAAGGTTCACTTTGGCAGAAATTAGAGTTGCAACAAGTAACTTTGATGAGTCTTTGGTGATTGGAACAGGAGGTTTCGGGAAGGTCTACAAGGGTGAAATTGATGATGGTATCCTGGTAGCTATCAAGCGGGGTAATCCACAATCACAGCAAGGTGCAGCAGAGTTTGAAACAGAAATTGAGATGTTGTCAAAGCTTCGGCATCGACATCTAGTCTCAATGATTGGGTTCTGTGATGAGCAAAAGGAGATGATTTTGGTCTATGAGTACATGGCAAATGGCACACTTAGAAGCCATCTCTATGGTACTTCTCAGCCAGCTTTATCATGGAAACAGCGGCTTGATGCATGCATTGGTGCAGCTCGTGGACTACACTATCTTCACACAGGAGCCGAGTGGTGTATCATCCACCGAGATGTCAAGACTACAAACATTTTGCTGGACGGAGACTTCGTCGCCAAGATG
Source organism: Curcuma longa (assembly GCF_044706935.1). NCBI lineage: Eukaryota > Viridiplantae > Streptophyta > Magnoliopsida > Zingiberales > Zingiberaceae > Curcuma > Curcuma longa. The sequence goes on from NC_133875.1 coordinate 1,689,512, forward strand.
GCTGATTTTGGCTTGTCAAGAGCTGGTCCGTCTTTGGATCACACTCATGTGAGTACTGCAGTGAAAGGGAGTTTTGGTTACCTTGATCCCGAGTATTTCCGAAGGCAACAACTTACTCAAAAATCAGATGTATATTCATTTGGAGTTGTACTATTTGAAGTTGTCTGTGCTCGCCCAGTGATAAATCCCAGTTTGCCCAAGGATCAAAGTAACCTGGCTGAGTGGGCACTCCGATGGCAAAGGCAGCGTTCACTTGAGTCAATCATAGACCCGAAGTTAGACGGAGACTACTCTCTTGAATCGCTGAGGAAGTTCGGAGAGCTTGCAGAGAAATGTTTGGCGGATGAAGGAAAGAACAGACCTAACATGGGAGATGTCCTTTGGCACTTAGAATATGTCTTACATCTGCACGAAGCGTATAGGAAGAGCAGAGAAGGTGATTCCTTTGGAAGCACCGAGTTGGGATTCACTGATGTGCCTTTTTCTCTTCCATTTGTTCGAGAGGGGGATGAGGAACATGTTTCATAGCCTTTCAGAATCTAAAGACGTTTTCAAAAATGAAAAGGCACTCTATATTGATTCAGATTATGCAGGTTCTTGTTGCTCTTCGGAATATATTTAACCCTCAGGCAAGTTCTTGCGTCACCACTCGATACTAGAGTTATTCTACCTGATGTCTAGTAGTGTAACTTCTTGTTATAAAGTCTTCATAAGTTTGTCGAGTTGGTGATCCTTCACTTGCGAAACAAATAGTTCCGAAATCATAGAAGAGTCATTCTTGTCTATTTAGAGGATTTCTGTGATTCTTATTGTTCCGCAAGCTTATGTATGTTTACGAGATTATTTTGGCTGATAATTATACTTCTTTTGTTCTTTTAACTATTAGATTATATACTGAGTCCAAGTTTTTAGCTTTAAGTAATTTTCTACTGATTTGTGTTAGAGTTATTCAAGTTGTTATGTTCTTGAGATTATCAAGATGTATTTGTCCGAATCATTTTGGGTCAGCTATGTGGATCCTACTCCTCCATTGTCCATTATACAAGATCAATCGATTAAATTGTTGATCACATTAGTCGGCAATGTGTCAAGTATCTACCTATTCTATATGCCACTCTAGATACAAAACAATAGATTTTGATTGTGTTGATTGGTGTGGAACAAAACTTGAAACCATGACTATGTAGCAACCATTTCCCACAGTTTGGTGGATGCAATGGAACATATCAAATTCGTTAAAATGTTCCTCTATTCCCGTATAAATGCAGAATAGGAGTTGAATCTTGACTCGACAATCAACAGTATTACTCAAATGTTTGGAAAGCATTCGATAGCTACCGCAATCGTAAATTTTATACCTTGTGTGGTAATATGCTATGGAAATATGTTAGTTTGCATAAAGATAAAGAAGATGATCGAACACTATTTAAAAGAGATTATAATCTCTTTCCTTTTAACATATCACAAACAGTTATGATACATCCTTTGCCTTGGTATCGGAATGCTCTTGCTCCCATCACAAAGTGCCCAAACTCAGTTTGTAGCTACAATTATAAGTTTTCTGATTAGGAAGTTTACCTGACAAACCTTAACTCAGACAATCTCAAGAACATAACACAAACTAAGTGCTTTTTGTTTTCAGGTGAATTACAGGCATGATGTTTATACTGAACCAATTCACTTGTTTTCGGTCGGTCTTCCGATCACCAAAATAGTATCAATCAAACTTGTTCAAATCAAATCTATGCTTCTTCTCTGTAGCAGTGTTTATGGCTGGAGTTGCCTCTCCTGTTCTCTTTGTTCCCGAAAGCAGTGATTCATGTTTCGTTTCAGTATTGCTTTTCTTCGCAGTTTTCTCCTCTGATGCCATCTCAAAATCTTCCAGTTCAAAAGTTGGCTGCCATGGCTTTCCCGAGCTTCGACTCTGCCTCTCTCCGAGCAATTGCAAGCGCTGCGTTTCTCGATCCACCAAGTAAGAAAAAAGCTGAAGCTTAGAGCACTTCGCTCCTTGTTCATCACCACTACTCTTCGCCTTCTCCATATCTGTGTTAATTTTAGCCCCATCAAAAGGGAGGAACCGCGAAAGAATTCACTAAAGTGTAAAAGAAAACTTACCGCTCACATTTCGATTCGATAATCTTTTGAGTGTTTTCCAGCTTGTTCTTGTGCCCTGTGAGATAGAATTAGTATCGACATTGCCTTAAATAGTTGCTTTAGAGTTCGTCCATGCCTTCGAAACTTCCGATACAAAGTTCGGAAACTTCTGATAGAAACTAAACTCTTCTTTCTTCCTAACTTGTTACAAAGTGTTGCAGTATGTTCTGAAGTAGTAGCATTCATGGAAACATCAATTCTTTTACTACGAACTTGGTGGAGATTTGAATGGAAAGTGTACTATTGTTTCTTCAGATTCCTACTTGTTTTTTCATATAACCCCCTGTAATGATGCTATTATCATTATAGCCTCTGCACTTTCTTATGTTACATAGGCTTAATCGATTGCGTGGTTCAATCAGCTCACTCGACCCACTTGGACCGCCCAATTTGATTCTCTAGCTCGATCGACTCGTCCAACTTGTGTAGCCCACCCAAACTAATCAGAGTGACTAAATCTATCAGATTGCTAAACTTGACCTACCCGCCTAAACCAATTGAATCACTCATAATTTCTAACTTGTCTAACTTGATCAAATTTCGAAATTGATCGACCTATATGAACTATGGTGGAAATTAGGTGTGTAAATGAGCCAAGCTTAGCCGCATTCAAGATTGTTCATTTACTCATCGAGGGTGTTCAAGTTTATTTATTTATTGTACTCAACTAATAATGTTGTTATCTTTATACATTAGATTACATATTTATTAATTTATAAATATATTATAAGTTAATAAATAAATTTATTCATAAATTATTTTTTATATTAGATATCCAAGTTACATGAATTAATTTTGAAATGGATGGTTCGGTCTTATATTTCATCCACCAAATAAATTCAAAAAATAAGATGACTCTTAATGTGATGTTGGACTTGACGTGGCATCCCAACGTCACTAATTGTTCAAACGCTTCATGCATACGCTGCATGAGTTTTAAATTTGATTATTTGGAAAAAATATTTTAATTCTTATCATCACATCATCATGCCCTGAGGTCTTTATAAATTATTCCTAAAGTTTATTAAGAGGTTAATAAATTAAATTTATTAGTATTCAAACTTTTATATATATATATATATACTATTAAATAAAAATAACGAGCTTTTATCAAACGGTCCACTAAACGGAATATAATGATA